>NC_040249.1:1830000-1905000 GCF_001444195.1 Xiphophorus couchianus | reverse complement strand
AAAAGGTGAGGCTGTTACAAGAATATCAAATTTTAGCCATTAAAAAAAAATTAACTTTGTAAAAGTATAGTCTAATCACATAGTTACAAATCCGAAAATCAAGATAAGATGTTTAATACTTCAAAAAAAGTCGGTTTTTTATTTATTGTTGTTGCCTATATTTACTATAAAATTTCAGAAAATATTCTATGATTTAATGTTTTAAGACATTTTATCAGAACTTTCAAAAACGTGAGAGTTATTCAAAGTTTACGGTATAATAAAAAAAAAGAAGTGTATGTACAGTTTGATTTTGGGGTTTAGTGAGAGAGAGAGAAAAAAATGCAAATATGCATGAACAAATGAAGCATTGAAACTAAGCGGTATGTGCTGGTTTGGAAATCAACTTAAAATGTTTGTGGGATGAAGGAGAATCAGAGCTAAAGTCAAACTAACCAGCTGATAAACTAAAGGCGCATCGTAGCTGGTTGTCAGGAAACACTGTACCAATTTAATGTTTTGTTTTTAATTATTATTTTACATATCATGGCTCTTATCCATTTGTTTACAGCTGACTTTTTATTTGTTCTAAAGGACAAACCAGATGAGTAAATAGATCTTAACAATTTTATAAGTAATTTAAATGAACTAGTTCATATATTATATGAACTTATATGTATAAAATGTAATTAAAATGTCAATTTTATTCTATGTCTATTTTATCAGTGTGTTGTGCTTGCAGTGATTTCTTTTTTTCTTGATGTCTTTTTCTTACTTTGTCACATTTATTTCATTTGTATATTTATCTTAGATTCCCCCCCCCCCTCCTCCCCCCCTCTGGTTGAAGATGTACCCAATTTTATGTATTTTTTTTTTCCATTTCCAGTTATCCAGAGACACGAGAGAGCAGAACAAAAGCAGCAACAGGATCGCAGAAAGGGCAGTGGGACCAAAGAGACAGCTCCAAGAAGAAGCAGCGACCGCATCTTATGTGACCAACAATTAAAAATATTTACATCTGTAAACATCTCGTAGTGTAAGATATTCTAAAAATGTGCGAGATTTTGTTAACATGATGAAAAAGTTATTGTTCCACAAATTCTTACTTTGCTAAAAGAAAAAAACCAAAACATTGCTTTGCATGAGGGTCAGGCTTTAAATTGTCCTTAAGTCTACTTAATAATAATAATAATAATAATAATAATAATAATAATAATAAATACCTGTGAACCTGTCTTTGGTGTAGCGCCGGTTGCTCTCCATCCACGGGAAGGTGAGCGCACTCAGGTTGCCGCAGCCACCGCTAGCGGGAGGCGGCACCGCGGAGCCGCCGCCGCCGCCGCTGAGAGAAGGCCGGTGCGCGGGGACCCGGATGACCCCGGAAGAGTTCATGTTAGTCCCGTTCATGTTCACGCTCATGTTCATGTGATAAGCTCCCCCGAGAGACGCCATCCCACACGAGCCGCCGGCGGTGCTGTTGTATCCGCCGCCGCCGCCGCCGCACGCGAAGCCTCCCACTCCCCCGGCGCCGCCGTTGTACGCTGCGTGACCGTAGTCCGGCTCCGGCATCCTCGAGCCCAGCATGCAGCTCTGCTCCACGTTGCTCAGGATCTGGTCGATGCCGAAGCTGATGGGCTCCACGTGCGCGTGCTGCTGCAGATGCGCCCCCAGGATCCCGATGTGATCCATGGCGCTCGATGCGCTCCCCTCGGCTCCCGTGGCCCACGCGCTGCTTCTCGCTGGACCTGCTGCTCGTTATCTGGCTGCGCGGAGTGGCGCGCGCGTCTTTCTGTGGGCTCCCCTGTACCCCCCTCCTTCTCCCCCTCATCCTCCTCCCCCCCTACCCTCTGCTGTGCCGGACCATCAATCAAGTTGCCAAGGAGACAGCACGACGTCCTGCACGGCCTGCAAACTCAGAGGGCTTCTCAGCCTTAAGTCGATACACTCCCCGAACTTCTCACACACAAGGCCCGTTTTATTTTTTAATGCCACTATTTTCCTCTCATCTGTGGAGAATCTGATATTTTATTGTCTTTTTAAGATGTTGTATCTTTTCCTTTTCTCTTTTCGTCGAGTGGACAGTCTGTAAAGTACATTTTCTAACCTTTTTTGTTCTGGCCTCACTTTTTTTTTGCTTCTGCAAATTCCGACCAAATGAACATGTGCGGATTAGATTTTTATGGTTAGAGTATTTTAAGAATACATGGAGATTTAGCTATATTTGGGCAGCATCATGCTCAAATATGCAGATCCCATTATTTCCCAAAACAAATGCCCCCTACCCCTAACCCTACAAACACAGAAATAAATGAATAAATAAATAAATAAATTGATCATAATTACAATACTGAATTGAAAAAATATGCCGAAAGTAGTTATCTCCGAGTGATTTTTTTCCCCCCCAAGAAAAACTTATTTATACAAGATAAAGCTGCGATTTGCTTTGTCATTTTCTGAAGAGACATGTTCCAATATATAAAATAATGACATTTACATGCGGATGCACATTAATTGCAGCGTCAAAAGGTGTAATTAATAATTACAACGCAGTGGTTAAGTTAAAAACAAAAACAGGAGCCTATACTGCCATTAAAGAAACAATAAAGCTACACTAAAATAATGCATTTTAAGCAATTTTGACTTTGGTGTATATAAAAACAATCCTCTATCTTTATAATAAAACGGCCAATTTGGCTGAAATGATCCAGGGTGCGTATAGATGATAAATGAGCGGCTCTTAATGCGCCTTATTGCTGCGGATGTGACACTATTATTAATTCATGTTCAGAGGGAAGACACGGCTGCAAACACCGATCCACTCCTCGTGGATTTTCTTTTTATTTTCGTTTTTTTCTCTCTCTCTTCCTTCCATTTTCTCCGAACCCCAAACTCCCGGGGATCGGTTCAGGATAAAGTAAAAAAAAAAAAAAAAAAAAAAAAAAGGTGAGATTTTAAACATGTCAAGGAATGGAAGAATCTGCGGATGTTTTCGCAAACTCCGTTATATCGAAGCAGATATTAATACTGTGAACAGTTGATCGTAAATAACGCGCAGCAGCCAAACAATTAAGTGAAAAATTAAACCGAAAGCCTCATTGATTTTCTCTCGCCAACGAACGCCGCTGGGACTTCATTACTTAACGCTGGGGGTACTTACATATTAATATTTGATACGGTCTGAAATCTTCTCATTGGCCTACCGAGTCGCATCAAATTTTAATGCCTCCGGTAGCCAATCGGCGCCCGGACGTGGAGCCCTCGGTTCAGACGTAGGCCAATAAATGATCATCAGGGACAGGAGGCATATGAGAGGCAATCATGCAGTATAAGGCGGTATTTGGAGACAATCAGCTGGTGTTTACCATCTATCTTCTGCATAATCGATAACGTTCATCTCAAAGACGAACCGGTTTTATTCGCTGAATTGAAAATTGAAAGCTTCATTAACGCGCCGCGATTTTTACACCAGAACGTCTGGCTGCACTTCCGGCCTGCAGCCGACGTTTCAGACGAGAGGCGGGGGTCACCCTGGACAGGTCGCCAGTCTGTCACAGGGCAACGCAGAGACAGACGGGACAAACAACCATTCACACACACACTCACACACACACACACACACACACACACACAAGAATGAGAGAACAATTAATCTAACAGTCATGTTTTTGGACTGTGGGAGGAAGCCAGAGTACCGGTGCACAGGGAGAACATGCAAACTCCACGCAGAAAGACCCCAGGCTGGGAATTGAACCCAGGACCTTCTTGCTGCAAGGCAACAGTGCTACCGACTGCACCACTGTTATGTGCTAAATATTGTTTTAGGGTTTAAGTGGCCTCTTGGAGCCGCCTAAATTGGGTTGATGCCACAGTGAAATTACAAAATGATTCACATCTCAGCCAGATTTCTGACTTAAATTAGTTTTCTTTTACATTGAAAGTTGCAGTCATCCGAAACAACAAAAACAAATGAGATGCACTATCTCTCAATTCCAAGGTCTTATGTATCAAGCCAGGACAAATATGCTCTGTTCTTAACCAATTGCAACATTTGTTTAAAATCTGTCCTCAGGTGTGAAAAAGACGCCAATGTCATTATGTAGAGAAATGAAGTGAAAACGACATAGCCTGTCTGTCCAAAACTAAGTACACCCTTTGTGCTTCCACAGGTTTAAAGTTTAGCATTCGCAATTTCACAAAAAGAAAGATTATTCACAAGATCAAAAGATTTTACACAGCCGACAACCTTCCTAGTTGGATCCCAGCATCCTCATCTCAAACTCATCTCATGCAGCGTAAAACTCAGAGTAACAGACAAAAAACAAAACAAAACAAAACTGTAAGTCCCCATTTCTTATGGGTGTTAGTAGCTTAGTGTTAAAATTCAATACAGCAAGTTAGAAAAATGCTGAACCAGTTTGACTGCTTGTAAGGATTGAAGGAGAAAGTCTCTTCTTTCTAAGACTATAGGGCAACAGGACTTGCTGACCTGCGATCATCTCTGTCAGGTGTATTACAGCACCTACAACATGCGGGGCAGCATGCCTAGAGGACCAGGATTGAAAAACACTGCTCTACACAGACAGATGAGACCAAAGTAAGCATGTTTGGAAAAGATGCAGAGCTCCAATTCTGGAGAACACGAAACACGTCCTGTCGACAGAAATTACTTTTGTCTTATCGACTTTCAAGCACATCGGCGGAGGGCTGATGATTCGGCCTCGTTTTTCCATCTACGACGAAATGTCAGATAATAAAAACAACGTGTTACAATGGCCCAGTCAAAGTCCAAGACCTCAACTTGATTTGAAATGCCATGGCGGGAAGCTGTGAGGGAATGAATGTCTGGACGCCTGGATGAACTGGAGCAGCATTTGGAAGAAAATTGGGCCAAAGTTCTTCCACAACCTCCACAGTACACTCCGCATGACTTCAGGCTAGGCTCTTACACGTACCATTCCAGTTCGACTTCTTTTATGTTAAATCATGACAAGTGGAATCAGTCGGGTTAATTGAGGTTAAACAATATTGGCATTTGCCAAACACTGATCCAATCTGACCATGTCCTTATTCGTTTACTTTATTTTACACCGAGCGATCATCACATTGTCAGGGAATTTGGCTGGATTGGTAGTTTGCTGCCACTCTGTTTGTCAGATGCTGACATCGCAACTTTCAGAACTCATGCATCATCTGGTATATTATGTTATGAGTTCTTCTTTTATGTGGGATATCCCATCACAATTACAATTAAATGCTGTCTTTGAAGGGTTTATGTTGGGTTTAGTTTATTCACGAATCCAACTAGTTGCAAAAAAGTAAAAGAAAACTACATTGCCTAACACTTGTGCGGTGCATGTGCAGCTACTGAGAATTTCCTTCTCAATGGCTGTGCAAAAATCTGTGAATACAGAAATGATGTACTTCCATCACAGTCTTTCACCAAAATGGCTTTTAGTAATTGTGCTAAACTAAACCAGTGCTGTTAATATTCAGGTCACAGTGTCACACTGGGTCAAAAGAATGGTGAGACTGGGGTGGTGATATGAAGAGCTGGACATCGGGGTGATTTGTTGGCTAATGCCAAAGGTAGCATTTGGATTCTGATGTTTTTTTTCCCCATCCAGTCAGATCATTTCTAACAAAAATACCGAAGGCATTTTTTGTAAAGACTCCACACAACTCTTTCTGCCCTCTTCGGACATTTAATTTTCCATTTGGGTTCAAGCAAAACAGCGGCGAGGAAGCGTTCCCAGAACTGCGTATAAGAGCTCTTCATCTCTCTGCATGTCACTCAAGACATGTCAAAGCACATAAAGAAGACGATCATGGGTTTAAAAAACCTGACTGCTCAGAGAGCAGGAACAATAACAGAAGGTATTTAAAGTCATTACTGGCCCCTGAAGTTCAGTATATGATTACTGAACTTTCCTTCACAGCATTTGACAAGCGAGAAAATATTCTACAGGAAGTATATACATCGAAATTCAAGGCACGCCTGTATGTCGTCAGGTGTAACACGTTTCTTCCAACCGGAAGTACAGATCCGTTCAATAAATGAGAATTTTATTGAAATGTTCCTTTGTTTCAGTAACTCAATTCACTCAGCGAGTGACATTAAATGAATCCCATACCGACTCATTAGGCTGATTTTCTGCCAAAGAAAAAATACATTTGATTGAATATTCGACCAATAAAAACATTTCTTCAACACAGAAACATTGTCTTCTGAAAGTATTTTTAATCTTAAAATAGTATTTCCAAATAACCTGCATTCGTGCAGTACTTTATCAAGTCCAGCATATGGAGGACCAGAACTGACATAATTAAAAATATGAACTGGATTATCTGTACATATATAGAGAGAGATTTCCTTTTCTTTTCTGCTTCAAGGCTAACATTGGTTACTTGATATCTTTGGTCGCCATTTCATTTGGAAAACATCAGAACTGGGGTTGAGGCTGAGGGCTACTGTTTTCCTTCCCACTGTGTGACTGACGGCTCCCTATCAGAGCACTTATCAAGTGAAAGTCAAGGACTTCCAGAAGTCCCATTTTCAGGTGATTGATGGAAGCCAGTGAGTAAGTAAGGAGACAGAGTGAAAGAGGAGAAATTTACCAACACAAAGAGTGAAGTGAAAAGAAAATAAGCACGGATATAAGCAAACTGGCATCAAAGGGACTAAATTTGGTTGAAAATAAACTATGGATGTTTGGATGACGCTCACATTTTATTGTAGTTTCCCATTTCAACAATTAATTACAATACCAGATTTTTCACAATGTGCTGAAAACTTTGGGAAAACAAGAACTATGTTCATTTTGTGATGACCAGCAGGAGAGTGTTAGAGCTCAGTTCAGACAATGTAATTTCTGCCAAGACAAAAGTGGGTTCTGTTGGGTTAGCATGTGCACACATTTAAAGAGTGTGTACAAATTTAGAAGTCTAGGAAATGCATGCTTAGCCTGAGACTCGTAGATACTTGGATGAGCAGCTGCAAACAGGTCCGATACAGAATCACAGGTTAGGTATTTAAACTCTCACGACAACTCCCCCCACCTTGTCTGACGACCGGGCGGTTGAAACCAGGGAGTCCAAGGCAATGCACGGGCCGCCACAAGCCGTCCGCAGTTCCTCTGTCCCCTGGTCGTACCCAAAGAAATGAGAGACCAATCCATATTGATGTGTGACCCTGAATGTCTTAAAGCCCCAAAAAACCCTAAAAACTTTTAAACTGACTAATCTTTTTCCTAAACAGCAAAATCAAAGTAGCAGTGCAAGCCCTCAGAATTAAGATCCAAAACAGACAAACAAAATAACTCAACATTGTGGAAGTAAATTTCTTGTCTATTGTAGAACAATCCTAAGCAGGATTGCTCTACAATAATAAGCAATCATTGGACTAATGAAAGTCCAAGGTAACTCGAGTTAAGTCAGGTTTGTAAAAACACTTTATTGCAATTATCTTTGTAAAGTCAAGGACACATCATCAGTAGTGCACCTTGGGGTCTCAGGGTGTTTCGGCCATTATCACTAGACACCCTACCCAAGGAAAGCCCAGCTATGGTATCACAGGTTAGGGTTAGGTTGGGGATTCTTGGTAACACCAAGCTCCTTTAACAAAGTCCCCTTGATTACCACTGATAGTTTCTCATAGCTGAATTTGGCACCTCCCTAGCCTGGTATAATCCAGCACCTCTTTCAATGCCATTTCCTTCGAACAGAGGGCTGAGTAACGATTGCTTCCTAGAAAGTTTACCGGAAGGAAGCCAAGTGAAATGGAAAAAGCCCAGACTGAGCTGTAAGTGAATTCGAGCGGAAATACTATGGACTTACATGGGCTGCGTGTAAAGATCTCTTCAATCACGCAAGGAGAACAGGGACAACACTAGTGGTATGGTAGACTGTGGTGGTAATCCCAGTTTGTAAGAAAGTCAAATGGAGAGTCTCTTCCAACTATTGAGGGATTGCATTCTCTGCCTCTGTGGAAAAGCAGACTTTGTAGGGCAGGGATCCTCAAATCCAGGACTTGAGGGTCGGTGTTCTGCAGGATTTAAATTTGTCTCTCATTCAACACACCTAAGTTAAATAACCAGGTTATTAGCAGAACTCTGGAAAACTTGACTACCCGAATAAGTAATTCAGTCCTTTGATTGAGGCATGTTGAAATAGGAACACATCTAAAAGTTGCAGAAGAGCAGCCCTAGAGACCTGGATTTGATCTGAAGTGTTAGAGAGGAGATCCGAGAGATTGTTGAATTTCTGATCCTTGTTTGTGGAATTACAGAGCAGAAAAAAACCCCCCACTACAGAGACCATGAGGTCATGTCTATGTGTGTTTGGAGAAGGTCAGCTTCATTACTGACCAAATATATATTGGCTTACTAAACTTATATCTAAAATTTTCAGTGGAGACGTTTAGAAACAGAAATGATATTAATTTATCAAACACCGTCTACAAATACATTATTTATTAGCATTAATCTAAAACATAATTACGGCTGTGTATTATTTAGCATCTGTTTCTCAGTGATACATCCAACCTTAAGCCTACAGCAGCACCAATTCATATAATGAACACAATAAATATAATTTGTTAAAACTAAAACAAATAGTACAGTTTTCACATCTTTGTAAGAAAGTTTTTCTGTGTGTGCTTTTGAAAAGCATCGTTTACAATCTTCATTTTTTATAGTATGTATTGGCATACTGTTTGTTGTCAAATAAGTAATATAAGTTAATATAAGTAATAAGTAAAATGAACATAAGCAGGTCCTATAAAACAGGAGAGAAACAAAATATTTCTTTCATCATAAGTTAGTCTTGACTGTGAATTATGCACGACTAACAGGGAGCACCAAACGGTGTAGTACACCACACACACACACACACACACACACACACACACACACACACACACACACACACACACACACACACACACACACAGGTAAACCTGTAGTAAAACCAGTGAAACGTCTATACCCATACATGGCCTCTAAAAGACACACACTGACTCAGAAGTTTATACAGATTTTCCATAAAAGGCCTTTTTTTTTTGTCAATTGGACCTCAGCTTGTTGACGTCTTGAGGAGAATAGATGAGTGGTCGATGGGAGGAATGACTGGCTCTGTGGGAGGAAACGAAGAATGCTTGATTCTTGGCCTCGGCGCTCAGAGCGGAAGCTCGAAGGTTTCAGTAATACGGAGAAAACTTTTCATCTTCTGATCTCTGACATGACACGCTGTGTGAATTTCCACAGAGGAAGAGCGACGTTGGCATCGTTCAGTCAGAAGGACTGAAAGCAGAAAGTAGATGTTTCGAAAGGGACAATGAAAATAGCAACGACAATGTTGACGACAATGTTCTCATTATTGTATGAATCGCTACCGCTATGATGGAGCTTTACTGGTTGAAACAGTCAAGCCTCTACTTTCAACCCTTTATAATCGGACATAATGGGATCGAAACATTAATATTCAGAATATAACTTTTGCCTTTCTAGTTCTAAGAAGGAAGGAATATAAAACATACTAAGGGCTCTAAAGAACATGGGTAGAGCGTATAAGTTTGAATTAAAGACAGACACATACAGTTAGCATTTCTAACTGTATGTGTTAGAAATGCTAACACAATTTTGGAAGCTTTCTTGTCTGATTCTGGATAATTGCTCACTCTTTGTATTTGCTCCCCTCTTGGCATACATGACTTTTAAAAGGCTTTTAAAATAGCCAAAAGAAATGTAAAGTGTGGAAGTTAGGAAGGATATTCCAGAAGTTTGAAGTTAGTCTGCATTTTCCTTTTCATACTAGAATTACACTGAAGGTACTATCATTTTTTAAAAATTATTTTGCAATTAAAATAATATTTAACTTGTTTGAATTGTATTAGAAATAAATACACTCGTTATTAATTTAATATCACTATACTTTAATAATCCAAAATACATGCAAACATTTAATTGCATTCATTATGCAATTCAAATAAATAGGCGGTATTACACTGATGAATATGAATTTGATGGGTTTGAATGAATATTATAAAAAAAGATAAATGGAAATTTGTCATGTAATAAAACTGCATACATTTTAAAAGTTAGGGTTAAATATTTCAGTGAGTGTAGTGGTGAATGATGAATCTGAGCGACGGGCTTAGATCCCGTCACTCGCAGGTGAGGAAAGTGAAAATCACTTCCTGGGACGTCCTGAAGTCCCCAACCCAGTGACCACCTACAGAGAGCATGGTTCAATGCTGTACGAATGAAAATGTAAAGCAATTCTCCGTCCTAAAAATTCCCAGTCTGCTCGCAGGGGGCTTTCACAAACAGTAGCAATCAGCAGACGGTCATCAGTTGACAGTTTCAGTGACGCTGCTTTATCAGGAGTGAATCTGTCAGCAGGGTGACAACATGCCTGTGGTCATAGACACAACAGAGCTGTGATACTACGGTCCATCTCTGAATCCAGTGTGAAACAGCTCATTTCAGACCAAACATAATCTATCATGTTGCCTTCCTCTGAAAGGAGCCACAGACTTAGATAATGACTCCTTTAGAACAGAACCTGAGACGGCATGTTCAATAAATTGTAAGGAAGTAGCTATGCTAGTTTGAGATGGAGTTCATATGCCAGCATCCAACAGGTGGAGTGTGTCTGTTGCGACAGTAGCTCCTGTCAGCAGTCTGAGGGCCCCAGCCGGCCCAACCAGAGCACTGTGGCGGTCTCTGCCCTGCGTTAAGGCGCTCGGGGTCGAGTGCCGGCTTCCTGCTGTCTGCTGTCCAGAGCAAAGTGAGAGGAATGGTGACTCTTCTGGCTTCCATATTTGGTCCATCCATCTTGCATGTTCAGCTGGGAGACACTGATGGGATCGTCCTGCTAAGTTTTCCATGTAGTGCGTCTGACACTAACACTGACCTGTAAAATAGATGGAGTTTTTTTTATCAGACAGCATATCTCTTTTGGAGATTTTTGAATGTGTTTTTTTTCCTTGCTAGCTCTACGGAACAGAGCTTCTTAATTGCACACACCTATAAAATATCCTTATTGTTTAGGATACAGCAGTTTTATTCTCTTTGAGATGGGTTAAAGAGAGCAAAGATTCTGTAAACTGAGCAACTTGTTCATGCCAAAAAAAAAAAAAAAATGCAAAGGTGTGCGCTTGGTGGCTGTGGTTAAACAGAATCAAAATTTCCTAAAGAAAAACCAACCTTACCATTATCAAAAATGTATAAATGGAAAATGTATAAATGGAAAAAAAGCAACCACATACTTAATGGGTTGCTTTTTTTGAATTTTATTTAAGACATTTAAAGTACGGAAACATGTACATAAGAAGAATTTTATAGAGAATCAGTTCTTCACTTCATTTGCCGTCAGAATTGTAGTTTTTTTAAAGGTCACGAATTAATAAATTAGTTCAAATCAGAGTACTAGCAGAATTAATAATGAACATAAATCAAATCCACGAAGAACAGACACACACACACGCACACACACACATAGATGCACTTCAGAATCAGACTGGCTGGTGCCTGTGCGGCCCCAGGGGTGAGGACTTGCTGCCGTAATGACTTACTCAGATCCACATTAGGCTGCTCAGGCTCCGCAGTCTCAAGCAGGGAGGAGGAAGGAACAACAGCAACTGATCCACGGCCTCCCCCCTCCTGCTTCTCTGCTCTTCCCGTTTCTCTTTTCTCTCTTTTTTTTTTTTGGAAAATTCGTGTCACATTTTCTTTTCAAATCTGAGTTTGTTTTGTTTTTTTATTTAACCTGTACCATCTGCCAAAGGGCTCTCATTCTTACCTCTTCTCCATTTGAGCAGACATGTCTGAGTGTGGCCAAGAATCTCCCCGCCACTTCATTAAATTGCACTCACTCTGACAAACTCAAGTGGAGCAGCGATTGTTTTCCACCATCTCGTGTTTGGACAGTTGTGCTTGCTGTGGGTTCTCGTTAAATGGGATCTCAATCCACGTTCTAAGAGCGCCATGAGAGAGACACAACCCACTTCAGCTTCTGCGTTCTGCTGTTTGGATTCATAAAACAAATACGGTCTGAATCCGGCGTGAAAACATGAACAGAAAACTGGCAGGTATAAGGCCTTAACAACTGTGTATGTGTGTGTGTGTGTACTTGTTTATAGAGCTATATGTAACCCTTTCTGGTCCAATAGGCCTTATAGGGACAAAAGCCTGTTTCTAATATAACAAACCCCCATATATGGAGTAATATTTACTCTGCAAGCAAGTGAACTGGTCTGACAAGCAGAGGCATCTACACGCAAATCAGAAGGAGAGAGATTGCTATGTGGGACTTTTAGTAGACGTTTGTCTCGAGGCTGAATGACTAAAAGTGTTTTCCCCTATGAATCATGCTCTCCTCAACCGAAGGTCAAAGGTCGTTCTCTAATTGACTTAATGGACTGGACAGATCTCAGGTCAGTGCTGATCAGAGACTAGCGTGGACCTGAGAGGGACAACAAACCAGCAAAACACACACGTGTTAGACACAACACCGCCATCCAGCAGCCAGATAGAGTTCCTGAGCTTATCCCGGCTGTGTCCAGGGGGACTTTAACTTTGAACAGATAAAAGACCAGCATGGAAACGTGCACTACTTTTATCATTTTCCAAACTGAGCACAATTTTCTATTACCCATAGTGAAGCAATCACAGTGCACACAGAGCAGTGTGGAACAAATGTTGGCATAAAGATGCCAGGGAATGCCTGGTAACCTCGAACTGATTTAAGGAGTGACAACCAATTTTTGAGGTCCAGACTTTGACTAGGCCAGTCTAGCACATGCATAGGCTTGACTTGACCAATTAATTGTCACTCCAGCTGAATGTTTTTGTTCATTGTCCTCTTGGGGGGTGGACCTTCAATCCAGTGTCAAGATCAGTGTGCATTAGAAATAATTTATGTATTAATTAATAAATGGGTCGGTTAAATATATTTGAGCATTAATTCATTTAAATCAGACGTGATCTTTTTTCCTTTATGTATTAAAAAAGCCTAGCATTTTCTCAGAACAGTAACTTATTTCTTCTGGAAACAGACGGCTGGTGTTTTGCAACTGTTCTGTTGTTTCATCACACCTGAACTGAACAATTCAGTCATTATCAGGTCTCTGGAGAAGGCGATTACATGCAAAGATGTAATTTAGATATTTGCTTCAGGAGCAATGGACCAGACAGATAATTCAGTTTATCTCAAATCTTCACCAATTCACAGCAAATGTGGTCTCAAGGCAGTTTCTGAAAAAAATTCATTTCATTTCAATAATACATACATTCCACATACACACATATGTTATCAAACAGTAGAGCATGTCCAACTAATTATTCAAAATAGTTGAAACAATTTCTAAAGAAACCCAGCAGATTGAATTGAGTCACTGAGTTGCAGCATTGTAGTTATGTCGATCACTTTGTGTTGTGCCGTTGACTTTACAGCAATCCCTCATGTCCAGCATGCATGTAGCGACAGAATGGACTGAATGGAGCAAGAATTTTAGAGCAGGACTTCTATATGTGTGACTTGTAGAGCAGAATCTGTGTACCTGTGATGAAGAATCTTTGAAGATGTAAAGAATTTTTTGTTTATGAATGATAA
Organism: Xiphophorus couchianus; assembly: GCF_001444195.1. NCBI lineage: Eukaryota > Metazoa > Chordata > Actinopteri > Cyprinodontiformes > Poeciliidae > Xiphophorus > Xiphophorus couchianus. The sequence continues at coordinate 1,891,410 of NC_040249.1, read as the reverse complement.
AGAAATATTCACAGGTTATTTTTTTTCCAACAAGGATTTGTTTCGGACCATTTGTTTTGGATTATTTGGGGGACAAATTTGTATGTGTAAAATTTTGTGTGACTCAAACACTACTATTTGTGTACCAGTACCTAAGAATTTGAAGAGTTGTAGCTACTGTTTGGTATTTGTGAAATACTGAAAAAAAATCTACAATACCAAAGCTCTTATAGTAGTTTCAACGTCCAAATACTTTTGTACGAAATATAACTCCATAATTTCTCATTTAGATTGATAAGCTCAGTTGCATGCCCTAAGCATCAGATTTATGAGACGCAGTACATCTTAGTCCACTTTTTATGTATGTTGCAGCAATGGCCAGGAAAGAATCGGAACTCTGGACTTTCCAGCTCATAAATATCTTTGTGTATGACAAGCCAGAGAGGCGCAGAGACGAGAACTTCCGACCAGCTTCAGGAAGCTGCAACAACTGGAGGTATGATGACTTCTGACACTTGACCCACACTAAGAATGAATGGTTGTTCTAAAGTTAGAAAAAAAGGGGCTTGCTGTTTTTCATCACAAAAATACTGCTGACAAAGGATGTCATTGAGGCGCTGCACTATGAAAGAGAAATGAATGAAAACAGTAGCCCTCCCAATTTCTTTTCATATCCAAGGTAACTTACAGTGAGAAACTAACGTTAAAATCTATTATGTTTAAAAATGTATAATGGATTTCGCCAGCAGAGGGCGTGCAGTGCCATATGCACCTGTGTTGATGTTCTGGCCGGCAGAAGAAGTTGGCCACTGCTGAGGAAGCAGTTTTAGAGCAGACATAAAGCAGCTGCTATAACCCGCTGTATGGGGGAATTTTCCTGCCATAATCCAAGAACACACATTTTCAGTCTGAAAACAAGATTTGATGTCTTTTGTTCTCAAAACTTTTAATACGTTTGCTTACATTTTCATTTGAAAGCAGGACTTCATGTCTTTCTTCTCAAAACTTCTCCTCGCGCTCACACTTAGTCTCTGCTCGCTGTAGGAAACGCCTTGTGGCACAGTCGCCTGGCAACCTCTCAACCAATGGAATCAAAGTGTGGTACTTGGTTTGTTTCCTTCTAGCAGGTGTGCCTGTGTGGCTACTATCGATTGTAGGACCCTGCGCCACTCACTGCATCTTTGAGTGGTGCAGCTATAATGAACCATGGTAAAAGCCAGAACAGCCTTGGGTTAAATTATATTTTTACCTTCATTATTTTGCAGCAGCACAGGAGCACTCAGTTTTTAACCCAAACCAGGTGATGTGTGGTTTCAAGGTCCAGCCATGATTATATTAATCTATCTTTAGTAAAAGTTGATACCAAATGTTTTTATTTTTATTTTATTGTATTTGCTCTGCAGGAGACTGTTCACATGTAAAAAAAATACTGGTCCAGAAGTCACAAACATAACTCTTGCAAAGCATCATGGGTTACAGGAAAAATGTGACTACAAATACAAGAATTGCAAGCAGTTACCATCGAGTTCCTGGCCCCAACCTTTCACACACATGGGCAAGTGTGTCAGTAGCTGCAGGGTAGACAAATTTTTTTTTCAGCATTAGTGGCCTTTATTTGACAGTAACTTGACAGAAAAGCGGCAGAGAAGTGGAGGACATGTGGGAAAAGAACCACGGAGGTGTTGGCCGCGTCGAGGTGTGGAGCCCCTGCATACGGGGGCTGCTGCTCTAACCACTGCGCCACGCGACGCCCCGGGACGCTGTAATTTTAACAAGCTTTAATTGACCAAACTTTTGTTTGACATGCTCTGCAAACACGGCCACATCAATCTAGCACCAATTACAAGTGGCCTCATGGCGACCAGCCCCACCAGTCACTGTGACAACCCAGATGATTGATCACCAACAGCAGCAATCTTCTAACCTGATCAGGCAAATTACCATGGTGAGTGCCAGGGCCATATGAGTCCCCATGCTGCAAAATTAAATTTACTAAGCTTATCAGCTTGTCTTAGTGACAGTCTCACAGAGACAGCGCCACAAAACGCGTCTCACTCACATCAAGTCGACACACTGGGGACTTGCTGTATTTTTCACACACACGCACACGCACGCAGACACACACATAGTTTGTCTTTCTATCTTTACAGGAACTTTGCATTGACTTCCATTAATTTTTCATTCATTTCTATAGCTTAACCTAGCTTTTACCACTTCTAGGATACCTTACTCTTCAAGATCTGCTGGTGCCTGGTGATGGGTCATTTTATTTAGTTCAATCATGAAGAGACACCCATAACATGTAGGACATGGCCTTTAAGGACTGATTTTGGACTAATTGATGGGGACATAACAAGATTTAAGCTCCAGTCAAAAGAACTGTCAGAAATATGCATCTTGTTTCAGTTTTGGTCAGTTTAAAATATTACAGAAAAAAATAAAAAAACTTCTTTTCAACATTATGAAACTTCAGAGAACACACTGCTCACTTCCTGTTTGCGTCCATGTCCGTGTGTGTGTGCGCGTGCAGGTGTGTGTGTGTGTGTGCATGACTGTAGGTGTGTGGCTGTATAAAGCTGTGGCCAGCTTTGAGAGGGTAATCCATCTCTATCACTTAAATGATTATCCCCATTAATCTGTTGTAAACTAATAAACACCCTCCCTCTCTCCCTTCCTCCTCCCTCTGCTCATAGTCCTGTGCCTCTACTCTGAATGCAGGTTCATTAAGTCTTCAGTACATTAATACGTCTTCTTGTCCCCCCGTTTGCTCCTGTCACCTAGGGCTTTAGGCCCCTAGAGGCCCTGGAAGAGATTGGTTCTTTTTCCATGTGTGAAGAGGTGTAAAAGCATGTAGGCGTATGTGTGTGTGTATGTGTGAGTACCAGGTTTTATATCCTTATGGGAACCTATTGCTGTCTCTGATGTGGGGTTGTGGGGACCATTACTCCTTTGGGGACATTTTCTTGGTCCTCATGAGGGGAAATGCTGTTTATGGGTTAGGTGGTTACATCTGTGATGGTTAGGGTTAGGTTTAGGCATCTATTGGTAATTTTCTGAAGGTGGAATTTCAGAAAGATCAGGAGTTTCAAAGAGACAGACTTTGGCTCAAACATGTAAGGTTGTATCGTTGTTAATAAACTCAAAAAATGGCATGTGAAAAGGAAGGATGTAAAAGCATGAGTCATACTTGAAATATACTATATTTTTATAAGAACTGAAAGTAACATATTTACTTGATTGTGCTACAAAATAGACTTATTTGCCCAGAAAATACATGATACTACCTCTTTACAAGCTTTCAAGCACTCTATCTGTCTGCAGCTGATGCTATATGTAGAATGATCACTGAATAAACCCTCCATTTCTGGATGGGTTGGAAAATTCTGTGGCACTGTCATCATGTACTGAAATGTTATACAAACCACATGTAGGACATCACAGTCAACAGAGCTAGCACTTAGATGCAATTTTGACGTAATAATAGCATTGCTTGTTTCCATGTTAAACCAGGCAGATGCTCAGTTTGCACTGATGAAGATTCAAATCCCCTTGAGATGCTGAACGTCAAAGTAGCTCCATCTAAAATTCCCTGACCTACTTTCTAATCCATTTGCTTCAAAGCAGAGTAATACCCAACAGGTGTCACAACGGCCGAGGACAAATTCAAAAACTCAGCCTCCTGCTCGCACCAAAACTCACTCCACTCCTCAAGGCAACCCACCCCTGACTTCATTACAGTCATGCAGAATGGGATCTGTAAGCAATAACATAAACGCTGCAGGGTTTGGAGTTGTAAATAAATATTAGACTAATGAAAATGTGAAGCGTGGCCTGTTGCTCGAGCGCTGAGTGACTGAGCTTAATGCAGCCGCAGGCTTGATGGGGCGAGTGACTGCTCCCTGAAGAAATTAAGACAACATGTTGTCACCTGCATCTGGCTGTTGTTGGATGAGATATTGCTTCTATTGGCTGGTAATAAAAGTGTCAAGCACCTTATGCCTGCACAGAAACACTAACCTGATCTCATTCCAGAAACATTGACTTTATTCAAAAGCAGACTCTGATGCACACACAACGTACAAAGTAAATCCAAATGCACCTAAAGCCCCGTTCATAGAACCACATGTTGAATGTATTCTTACTTCAACATAGACTAAAAAATGCCTTTTAGAATTTAACCGACAGACTGATAAACGTACACTGTCCACAGAGAAGCTTTAATTACGTCAGCTTGGCTTTTTCTGCCTCTCTGCTGCCTGCTGCTGCACAATAGATCTCTGTCAGAGCATCTGACAGATTAAGACAGAGTACAGGTACTATGGCATATTCACAGCATGCACACACACACATACACGCACGCACACGCCCACACACACACACACACACACCCTACCCCGCACACACGTATACATATATGAGCATTGTGCTTTTCAGTTTTCAGCAGTTCCCATTTTACTCTGAGTTCCTCTCCCTTTAAATGAAGGGATCATTTCCAGTATTCTAATTGTCTTTTCTCTCCTGCACGGGTCACCTTGCAGTGAACCTCTTGGTACCACCATCAGGATGGTACCAGTTTTGGTAGCTCTTGCCCGACTCTTTGCTGGCCCACCCAGTTTTTTCTTTGCAGCAATACCTGCTTAATCTACCTGCTTTTGGTAATTCCAGCTGCCAGGTGATTTCCTGTTTGATTTGTTTGACATATTATTTTTGCTCAATAAACTGCTTAATTATTTTTGCATGTCCTCATCACTCTGTCTTTTGTTGTGACTAAATGAGCCGGGTCATAACATTCTCCAACACAGACATTTTTTGCCTCCCCCTCCTTGTTCCTGCGCCTCCCCCGTTCTGCTGTGGTCACAGAAAACACGGGATGAGTAAATATTCTGAGACTCGCTCGATGGTTTGTTTCAGAGTAAAATAAGTTTTACTACTGGCGGAGCTCAGTCTAAAACTGAGCGTTAACACAGAAGTGTTCACATAAACACCACTTGAAGGGTAAAGAGGATAACATTGGGCTGGCTGCAATGCCGGCTGGTGGAAAAAATAGCAATTCTTGGTGGGGCTGATGGGCCAATAGATTTCCCTTGGTGGAAGATTGAATCAAATGAATGGTAGAAATATGACTACAATTCCACAATAATGTAACAATCTCCATACAGCAATAACACAAAAGCTCAGATTGGCTAAAAGTAAAAGATTCGTTCAGTAACTTGCAAAATATTAAGTATTTAGTCATTAAATAGGTGTCAACAACTCTGCTGATGCAATTGTGCAGCTCAACAAATATAAACAGGACTCTTGTACACCACCACATCCAAATGGCCATGTTACCCAGAAAACATCATGACATCTGATCTAAAGACTTAATTGCTCTTGGTGAAAAGCTGCAGGCATCATCCCGTCAAAGATGAGGCTTTGACTGGACGCCGGAAAAATTGTTCACCCACAGCGCCAAACAGGCTGGGGCCGCCTGTGATTCTAGGTGACGACGACAGTCGCACACAACTTCTGTCATAGTGTGGAAGGTGTACTTAAGGATGTAGTACATATAATCTACCACAAGATGTCAGTAGAACAACAAACAAGGATGACTCGATGGTCTGTAACATGATGGGCAGACAACCCTCAGATCTGAGGAGTCTCTCTTTCCTTCTCATCCGTTTCTCATGCACACACACACTCCCACACACACCCACACCCCTACGCACGCCCCCTCCCCACACACCCGCACACACACCCACATCCTTGTACTTCTGTGCAAACTGAGGACTTCATTTTGAGTCCATTAATTTTAGTTACAGCATTTTTGCCTCACCCAGACGTTGTCCCTAACCCAACCCTTACTAGTCTATTCTTAACACTAACCCTATCTAAAAGGTAGTTCACCCCATACCTCTAAATCACAGTAAAACTGCAAAATTATGAGGACCGGGAAAAAGTCACTTTGGACAAATGAGCTCTCTTTCTAGGCAAAATGCTGTGAAAGTTGTCCTCAAATTGTAATATGCAAGTATGTGTGCACAAGCCAGCCCTCTGCAGAGGCTCTGTAAATCTAAACGTTCTGCCACATTAAGAAGAGGATGCTCAGCACAAAAACATCGTAGCAGACACAATTTCTGTTTTCAGCAAATAGCCAGCCGACCTCATTCTGCTTCTGTGACTTTAACACACCCGGCTTAGCAGCCAAGGAGCTCAGGCCCCGGGACAGATGTAGGAAAAAAATGTCTTTCAGTATGAGTGAATTATGATTTCCAGCGTTGTTAAATACATTTCTTTATCAAAATTATCAACTAGAATTTGATTAATGTGCAAATTGAGAAGGGGAAGGAGTTCTACCTGTGAATACCAATTAATCACCAGTTAAAAATTAATACACATATCAATTTTACCAGGGACATGCTCAGCTCAATAACCCATAAAATTGAAGCTTGTGCTGTTAAGGGGGCTCTAAAGGAAAGTAATAACTAAAATTTCAAATCAACCCTATTTAGTGATCGATCAAGCTGTGCCCTGTAGCACAGACAGCTCATTTGTTCAGCTCTGCTCTAGCAAACACAACCATAAAGCCAAGATGACGCTTAACGCACTCTGCTACAGTTTCTTACAGTTCAGCACATCCTTACACAGCACAGGATTTGTGCAGCACAATTCAGAAAAGGCTTCGTTCTGCATGAAAAGCTGATTAACTATCATCTGCCTACTGATAAATTAACTCAATCTACTCAAGGCATGAAAATGGTAGTAGTATAAATAACTATTATTAGGCCAGAGCAGTGAAGCGCTGCAAAGGCCTATTGTACAAGCAGGATTGCTTATTATATGTCCGACAAACTACACAGCTTTTTTGGAGGCCTCAACATATTCAAAAACTCACCAAACGTCACCCAAAGTTGTCCACCAGCTAAATGTTTTGGATTCAAGTGGAATCTCAAACTGCTCTACAGCGCCCCCTAACGCAAGATAGGACAAATGGTGTCTAGGTATCCCTCCCCAAATCAAGAAAAAAGGTCTCTTACCTCCAAAAATGTATAGGGAGGCGGCCATTTTGGGTCAAAGATATAACACATAAAACTCTGCTGCTTGCATGCTCACCCTCTTGATATTGTTCATCAAAGGACACCAGGATTTCGTCACGAGACTTACACACTACTGTTTTACTGTAATTAAAGGGTCCTCTAGTTCCTGGGGGCCCCTCTAAAACTAGAGGGGCCTCTAGTGGTGTCCCTTGTTGGAGAAGAGTCTGTCCATAGGATCCCAAAGCGCTTCACACTGCTTTCAATCATTTATCCATACACGCATATTCAGATGGTGGCAAGCTTCCATCAGCTTGACTTTAAAAAAAATAAAAAATTATGATTATTATACATTCTTAGAGTGGAAAGGACTCATTTTAAAAGACACAAAATATGGACGCAAGTGAAATTTTCACAAGAAACCGAATTGGTAACAGAAAAGCAGCGTAGTCTGAATTGGATCCAGCAGGCCCAATTATAGCAGGTCCTCACACTTTGTGAGCGTTGGTGGTTTGGAAAGGTCCCACATGGCAGCAGCCGGGTCCAGCAGGAGGAAATGAAGGGAGGTGGGCGAGGGTGTGGGGGTGGGGGGAGGGTCGTGTTAGGTCTGGTTGTTCAAGCAGGGTGGGGGTGTGTGCATCAAACTTCAATTTTCCAGTCGAGTGAAATCATATTTCTTCTCTGTGTGTGTTTGTCACAAAGAGAAGCTACGGTTCCCTGTGGTCGTTCGCTGTGCAGCCTTCTGCTGCGGCAGACTGGCGAAGGCAATTCACCGACCGCCAGACGAAACGTCAAAGGAAGGACTTGAAAGAATGAATCCTGTCATCTCCATTGATTATATTAAGGGAACATGATTGTGGAAAGACACACAGTAAAAACACAATACATTGTTGTTGCTATGTAAGAACATTTTGAGACATATTTGTCTTTATTTTGAGAGACACATTTGTCAATATCGCAGAGTAAGCAGCAAACTTTAATGCAGAGAGAGTAGATGTGGTGATTCTCTTACAGTAATGAAATGATTTCATGTTATGTAATACAGAGGTCCAAAAGTGTCAAAAATAATAAGTACAAGATTGAATCCTTAAGTGATTCACTTTGTCAAGGGTAAAAGAAAAATGTGTGTGTGTGTGCGCGTGTGTTTGAAGTCTACACATTGACTTTCAGAAAGTAATTTTTCATTTTAATACTACTTTCTTATGACAAGAACTCAATTTTGCACAGCCACACCTAAGACTGTAAATGAGAAATTTTGTCAAGAGTTCACACACCAGTTTCTGTCTGCCTGCAGGGTTCTGCATGGATGCAAAGAAATAAAAGAATACATTTACAAGAAAAAATATGTTTAGTAGAAAAAAAAATATTTGTGTGATGCAATAATCGATTCACGAAGCTATTCTTTCGGCCTTTATTACTCAAAGTTAGAAATCAGGGCTACCAATTGCTACATTAAGTAGCATGTTGACTTGCTGTGGTTGTAACTAATTAGATGCTAAGATCTACTTGATAGATTTAATTTAAAATTAAGGTTATTTTATGGTGCGCTGTGGCACAGCAACCACAAAACAGCTCAATAAACACCAAACTACAACAGTTTTAAATTTGAATCAGTGGATTTTACCAGTTGCGACAGACTGGTGACCTGTCCAGGGTGACCCCGGCGCTCGCCCGGAACCAGCACCTCTCCCGGCCCCACTAGAGACAAGGGTGTTAGAAAATGGATGGAAGGATGGATTTGACCAGTTATTGTACACAATGCATGAAATATTAATTGCTTTTTAAAAATATTTTATTTATTTATTTTTTAAGCTCACAACACTGGGACTTTTGGCACCAGTTTATTGTTCCCATGGCTGCAGCCTACCAGCCCGCTCCTTGGAAAATGAGGCAAATGGTTGAAAGTCTTGCACTAGCTGACGGCGGGAAGCTTTAACCCAGACAAAAAGCGGCGACCCGCTGAGGCACATTCATATTCATGGCCCCAAGGAGCGTGTCCACAAACAGGGTCTAATTGTTCAATGGACGGATTTAGTTAATCCATGAAAGTGGCTCACAGCTGAAGACGACAACACTGGAACCATATGGACTCCAGTCCAAATCACCGCAGGCCGACTGTGTTCGCCTGGAGCTGGCGGGGGCCACGGCGGGGCCACGTGTGTGTCATCTTACCGAGACACGCGTTACATAGCTGCGGATTGTGCATATTCATGAATCAATTAATAGTAGGCTGACCAATGAACGACACTTAAAATAGTTTGGTTTAGAATGTTACGACCCCTCTGGCCCCCTGGAGTTTTGAAGAAAAATATTAATAAATGTGTTCAGGCCACCCGTCGCTTCAAGGCACTTCGGTGGTGGGGCTCACACACCTTCCAGAAACACACCCAGAGCTCCGAGGATCCGGAGTCAGTGTACAGAGTTCAGCTTGATTTAATACAAGGCTTCGTTTATGAAGGCATTTTTTGATGCAAAAGTGTTTGTGACTCAAAACTGAAAAGTTGAAGCGGCAGAGAAAAAAACTGTAACGGACTGCTGTAGCCGTAGATGTTTTTCGCCTCTTTGGATTCTTAAGCGCAAGACACAAATTGTATTCTTTGAGTCACACTAAGGTAACTCAAAGAACTTAAAAGTGTTCATGTTATGGAATATTTACAGTAATTTCACTTAATTCTTTTGGTTTAGTGACGATGACAACTTACTTTTTTGTGTTGAATTAACTTAAAAGTTTAATTTTTTTTAACTTATCGAACTTTTTACTTTGACTTTACTTGAAACAATTAAGTTCGATGTCACATTAGCATCCTACGTCCGACGTCATGGCGCCAGCTTCGCCAGAGACAGGTCCTGTACTGACCAGGGCGCTGTGGTGGGGCGGGGCGTTAAGCACAACCTACATAAGGAGGTCTAAATCCTCGACACGGCCAATGCAGGTTCAAATCCCGACCATCTCTTCTTCCTCTCTTCTCTAACCCAGTTTGTGTCTTTTGAATCTTACTTTCTTATACTTTGGAAGCTGCTCACTAAATGTTTTTTGCTAAGTGGACAATTCAATAGGCTACATAATACCATTCCATCTTCTTAAATGTATTAAAAATTATATCCTTATTAATTAGGTCTATGGATGGATTTGCCATATTTTTTAAATTCATACCGATTCTGTGAAATACAAAACTGTTTTACAGGCTCAATGAAGGAGTTTTATAATTTACTGCGCAGTAAAAACATCCCAGCAGGACTTTTGTTTTTGTGACTTGTAGAACTGACTCTGTGACTCGTATCGAGGTTCAGTGCAGCAGTAGTTTTGTGTCTGAGTGATTAAAACAAATATTCACGTTACATTTTTCTGACACAGGTATGTGGGTTTGTTTTACACCATTCAGGCAAATTTGTAGATGCAAGATTTTTTTTTTAATTTCAAAGGCTTTATTGGCCTTTATTTGATAGTGAATTGACAGGAAAATGGGCAATGAGAGAAGGGGGAAGACAAACAAAGGCCATCAGGCTGGGAATCGAACCTGCGACAGGTGGGCTGTCCTTAAGCCCTGCGCCAACACAGCAACCCGAGACCTTTTTTTAATTTTTAAGTGTGGCTAAAAAAAGAAATAAAAAAAATACAATTTGTATCTTATACTTAAGAATTGAATCTGAATATGTGTAATTGTTGTTTTGTATGTTGTACTAAAAATAAAATCTACAGTTACGTAGCTCTAAGAAGATTTTTATTTTCAACTTCTCAGTTCCAAGCCACAAATAGTTTGGCACCGAACAATACCTTCATATTCAGTCAACCACGTTCGATAGTGTAACTGAGTTAAAGTAGGGAAACCACGACAGTCACTCCACGCCACGTGGGATGCTTCAGTCACCCACATCGATCTCCTCCTCTTCCTCCTCCTCCTCATCATCCTCCGAACCGTACCTGCTGACCGGTCCGTCTCTGTCCCGCGGCAGCTTGGGGGAAGGAAGAGTAGGAGACGCATGCGGCCTGTTGAGATCTCCTTCAGTTCTGCCGAACCTCTGCTCGGGGCCTCCGGCACGGTTCCGCGCAGAGCGCGCCACCAGGCCCAGACCTTCGGCCGCGCACTTCTCCAGCTCCGCCAGCTTGGAGAGCTTCTCAAAGGCCACAGCTCCGGCGGCTCTGGCGGACTGCACGTCGGCCTTCATTTCCTCCAGGTCCCGCTTGAGCTTGGCCCGCCTGTTCTGGAACCAGGTGATGACCTGCGCGTTGGTCAGGCTCAGGTGCTGGGCGAGCTGGTCCCGGTCCGCCGGGCTCAGATACTTCTGATACAGGAAGCGTTTCTCCAACTCGTAGATCTGATGGTTGGTGAAGGCCGTCCGGGACTTCCGGCGCTTTTTAGGGGCGTTCCTCCGTCCGAAAAGGCCCTGACCGTCCCGGCCTGAGAGGAGGAGAAAGACCGGGTCCAGATAATTACAGAGTGAACGGAACCAGGAGAGTGACTCGATCTTTTGGGGGTCACGCTAATAAAAGCTTTGACATATAAGCTTTGACAATATTAATTAGACTAATAAGTAGCTGTCTAATTTTATTTAATTGGAACATTTACATGACGAGGTTTGTTTATACAATAAAAGCATTAATAGAAATATTCAAATACAGAAATATACAATAGGAGTCACATTCATTTTATTGTGTTGAAATCTGTTTTTATTATTGTTTTTGTTTTATTGTAAACTTACTGTCTTGTTTAGCAAAAATACTTTAGAGTTCAATTGTGTACGCTGAAATGTTTGAATCTATTAGGTTTAAACTGAATCATCTTAAATGATCAGATAACTTTACATAAAACTGATAAAGAACCTACTAATGTTTTAAAATAAATAACGAATGAAGGTTTCAGCAGTTTTTTTCCCTCTTTTTCATGGAGTGACTGTATTGAACTTCCACAACAGAACCACAGTGAAGGCATCAGTAATATCAGTAAATTGTGCAATGAGATTCAAATCTATGTGATTTAGAAAATATCCTCCATAAACATCGACGTCCTATGGAAGACAATATGTCCCTCCTCTTTTTATTTTACTTTAAAATCTAAAAACAAAGTAGTTCTTGTTCAGAAGTGAATTTACTGCAGTGGAACGTTATCAAAAAAGTGATAAGTTCACTTTTTCCAAAGCATCATGTAACATCTGCGGTTCTGAACTAGTTCTATTTAACTGGATTGAGGCAAAGAAATGGCTCTTTAGATGGTATCGGTTCTGGTTTAACGCTATTAAATATTGTCAAAACCATCAATAAATATTCATTCATTATTGTCTATTTTCTTTACATGTTATTGCTTACTCTGCCTGTATCTCAAGCTGTATTTCATATGCTTTTTTTTTTTTTTTAGTAAGAGAACAACCATTTTTAATTTGAAGCTCATCTGCGAATTAAAAAGTAGAGATTTTTAGGTTTAATTTCATCATAAACATTTGGTTTCCTCCGGCTGTCGACATTAATGTGTGTTACCTTTAACACAGCAATGCTGCTGCTTTTTCCAGAAGCACGAAGGACAAAAAATGCTTATGGAATTTTTATCCATAAGTTGTTAATATAAAAAGATGAGTTTTACAGGTCTCCAGTTTTTGGAAATAACATTGTAACAATATAATAAAAACATTCCTGCATAATAATTCAACATAATTAGAATGTCTAATGCTCTTATGTACAGAGATGGATGCTATTATGCTGGATTGCACTATATGTTTCTGTTCTTTGTGGGTTTTAATTATTATATATGTATATATTGCTATAAATTTCTATATTCTACAAGAACGCTTGGCATTAAAACCTTTTAGACTCTACAGGACAAAAATCTGAAGGTATAGAGATGGACAGTCAAAAAGTGGATGTCTATCAACTACACACATATTTAACATATAAAAATAATGACTAAAAGGCAAACTGTTGATATGTTTGAACATAATAAAATACATAGACTATTTTCCACCTCAGAAGGTGAATTATTATCCTGACCAAATTCTTGTAGAAATTCTTCTCCCAGAGAAAACAGGTGGCAGAAACACTGAAGGCGGTTGCAGAAACAAAGAGCAGAGCAGGGAATTACCCTCTGCAGCCTGCAGGACGCTGACCTCCAGGCCCCGGAAGGTTTTGCTGGCCAGCTCCTCCAGCGCGCACAGAGGGGAGGTCGGGCCCAGCGGCGGCCAGTCGGACGGGCCGCTCTCCCGCTGAGACGTCGGGAGCGGCCGGCTCCTCTTCCCACACTGCTTGCTGAGGATGTCCTCGATGCCGAAGGGCGTCAGCGGCTTGCTGGAGGTGGCCGGCGGTGGGAGCTGGCCCACTGGACTGTGTCTCCTCTTCCCCAGCATCTCGGAGCATTTCGACTTGACCTTAGAGGTCATAGCAGTTCGAGCTCCTCCACCTGAACAGATGTAACTTCAGAGCCGTGGGGGTCGGGAAGAGATAGCCCACTGCCCAGAGAGTCGATTCTGCAGCTGCATGACGGTCAAGGAGCTACACTTCTCAGTGGACGCGACTGGAACCTGTCTGGTGGGCGGTGATGTGCTGACATGAAGCCAGTCTGACCCAACTTATGGTGTGCGGATCAGTCCCTCCCCATCCTGTGTGTGCGCTCAGAGAGAGAGAGAGAGACAGAGAGAGAGAGAGACAGAGAGAGAGAGCAGGAGGTGGAAGGTGGTGTTTCACAGAGTGACGCTGTGATCGCAGGAAACCAATTAGGAAGAACGACTTCAGCTCATTAGTTATCAGTCATCCTGCCTGCGTGTAGAAGTTCTCATCTCCACCGAGCATGAGAGAGAATAACGCGCCATGTTTGCTGAGTTCCAGGCCACCAAAACACTGCAGGGAAATGAGATTATGCATTGAGAGAGAGAGTGAGAGAGAAAGAGAGAGAGAGACAGTGTGAGAGAGAGAGAGAGAGAGAGAGAGAGAAAGAGAAATGTGTTGCCGGAGGAGATTAAAAACATGGCTGTCATAGCACTGGCTTGTTTGGAGATGATTAGAAGTGTGAACACGAGCAGCACAAGCTGCGTTTCAACAAACCACAAGATTTTCTAGAACAACTTTTTTTTTTTTTGGCAAAATGAGACCAAAGAAGAGATGTTTGCATTCATCAGAAACAGATGTTGCAAAGTCCCAAGAACTTCCCACACGTGGAAGTTGTGGGTATCATGTTAGAGTGTGAGCGTGAACATGATCCCATTGAGCAGGCGGCGGTTGTCCCAGACTCCAGAGCATGACTAAAGTGATTCATTTGTTCCCAATGATTAATGACGAAAGACCGACATGTTTAATAATGGCGTTTTGGTGGCGCGCAGCTCTGCCCTCACCCCTGCTGCCCAGCTGCGTACTGTGACTAATAGTCACTTTGATGAGAAAATGTGATACTTCAGCCTCAGGGACTGAAAGGTGAGGACTTGATTATTACAGGCGCTAACATTACGCATATTAAACTCTTGTTACACTAAAGGTTTTGGTGTTAGACAGGATTTAGACACTTGTTTTTTTTTTGTGTGTGGTTATTTTCTTGTCTTTTCTTTGTTAAAATGACTCAGATGATTCCCCCCCTCCCCCCTCAGTCAGTTGTGGTTAATTTGATGCTGTGTCCTTATTTTGCCATTTTAAAGATTTAATTTTGAAGTTTTAATATTAGCATTTGAGAGATCATCTGAAAAGGATGCGTTATCTTCCTAAAGTAATTGTTGATCTTTATTAAGAGGAACAGATTGAAATGTGCTGCTGAAAAAAAGAACCAAAACAATTTGAATGAAAACCTTTCTCATGTCTGCAAAAAGCAGATGATGTGGTGCTAATCAGGCTATAGTTATACTGAGTTATGCTTAATTAAAACTTTCGAAATAACAAAAACTGAAACTGAGAAAGCATTTTCATTAATAAATAAAAACAGTAATTAATAGGAAATAATCTATAACTGGAACAGTCTTGTGCGTTTACAAAACTAACTAAACACACTGAAATCATAGATATTATATGCTCAGTTTTTGTGTTTATGAATCTATTTATCAACCTTTCAAACAGATGTGAAATTGATTTGGTATCTTCAGTTGAGCAGTCGTTACCAAGTCAATTTTGTACATAATCACAATACGATACTTTGACCGTCTTCAATTCTGAGAAATAAAATTGACCAAAGTATGAGAAAGCTAAAACCACCACTATAGTTAATAAAAACTAAACTAAAACAAAAAAAAATTAGACACTCTAAAAAATTTATTGAAACTACCAAAAAAAAAAAGTCACAATGAAATAAAACTGAACTAGAATACAAACTATTGTAACTGTAATCCTAAGTCCACCAAGGTGAATCTCCTCAACACCATGGCTGCACCAAGTACATCAGTACTCAGAGGCAAAGCTGATTCCCCAAGACAAGGATCCACTAAGGTGTGACTTATGTTTAGAGTGGGGTTAGAGTGAGGCATGTACTGGTATGTACTGGCAATGGTTTGGGCTGAAATGAATGAAAAATGAATGGAAGTCAGTGCCAAGTGCCTGTGAAGACAGAAAGATAAACTATGTATGTGTGTGTGTGTGTGTCTGTGTGGCACATCACAAGTGACTACTTACAACATTGTGTGTGCTTCAGGGTGTTAATTTCCTGTGATGGGATGAGTCCGTGGCATCCCACCGTGATTCATATTAAAAGTCAATTGGCCTTAAAATTTGGCCGGACCCCCAAAGCCTGAAGGAGCGAGATACGTCTGTCAGCTAATGGAAGAGCGGCGCGCAGGCACACAGGTTGAAATTGAATCTGACCACAGAGGCAAATGGACCAGAGACAGAGTATCACAACAACTGACCATTAGGTTGATGACAACCTCTTTGCTAACTGTCCCACAGTTTCGGTTTGGCCTCTCCTGGTATGTGGCCCTGTGCTGCTGCTGGTGGCCCATGTGAGTCTGCATCTGTTTTTAATTTTATACAAAGTGAATCTCCCTCGGCCCCCCCCAAAAAAGCTCTCAACTCTTCATATAGTATGAGTGGGGATGTGATTGCATGATGTACGAAGGCTTTCTGTGTTTGCCAATAACTTAAGCAACAGCTATCAAAGATTCTTCACACTTGATTTCTCAGCTCTGTGCTTGTGTGGTGAGGTATGTCAGCGCCGGCTGGGAAACAGAGATGAAGGCAAGAGGTCCATCACCCTCCTGCTGCTGTTTTGATTTCACTGACACTATAATTACCACACACTTTCATTTTCAGGCACCAAACTTTGCCACTTAGGAACAAAGAGACAATTACTGTCTTTCGAACTTGTAACAACAGCAAACTTTTCTTTTTTTCTCACAGAGTTGATTAATTACGTTAACGAATGTGGTTCTGGATAAGACAAAATTGGAAGCCCCTTCATAATCTGTGCATAAATTATTAAAAGCAGAAGATTCAGAAGTTTTAATCCACAGCAAAGATAACATCATCTGTGTGAGAAATACAGATGACTAAAATATACACCCAATGGGACCACCGAGTGGATGCAGAGATATATAAATCAATCTATTTGTAAAATTATCATAATTATAAAAGTGGTTCAATTCAAAGCCAAAATTTTAATATATTTACATGTAATGAGGTTGTTGTGGACACAAACGTTCACACCAGAATGTAGGGAAAGAGAAGAAGAGAAGACCAGCGGTTGTTCCCCGTTCTTTTCTTTGGTTATGGACGTTAGAAGACATTGAGAATAAAGCAAGACTCAAAATACGTTTCCATCTCCTTCTGCTGAATTCCACAAGCTATTGATGTTGGTTCCAGGCAGACCAACTCTTGGAGAAGTTACCAGCGCATGCTCGGATGTAAGGTTGAGGCGTTATGTTCTGTTGTCGTGGTCACTAATAAACAACTGAAACATCTATGATCGACAGAAGCTGCGTTCGCACTGCAGCCTGAAGTGAACCCAATTCAGATTTTTTTGTCAAATCGGATTTTTTTCCCCCATTGTCTCTCACATTTCTAAATATATACGACACGTGTATGTGTCGTATAAAGTCTCCCACATGCGCAGTAGAGGGCGCAATAACGTCAGCGTTCTGCCAACCGCCATAAAAAGAAGTAGTGCTCAGCGTTTGCAGAAGTAAACATGGATGCTAACGGTGGAACATAGCTTACGATTTTGAAGTTGTTGTCTGACCAGAGCAGCGTATTAACAACTTAATCCTCATTATAGTCCGCCATCGTTGTTGTTTTTCCTCCCATTTGCATTTATCAGGATGCAGAATAGTGACGATTGTTGAGTATCGGTGACGTTCAGGTCAGATGAATGCGACCTGGACATTTGAATCGGATACGTATCGGATACCCAAGTGGCCTGGGTCACATTCGAAAAAAATCCGACCTGTGTTGTCTGGATGACACAGGCACAGATGTGTCACCCACAACAAAGCCACCCCAACCCCTTATCGCCTGTCGACATCTTCGAGGAGAGAGTTTAAGAGGGATGACACCGGAAAGGTGGTTCACCAAAAAGGCTAGGATCGCCTCTGCTCCTCTAAAACAATCTATGTTTCAATTACCATGCCTGAATTCACTTTGTAGAAAACAGGTTAATAATGATATGTTATGATGATAATATTCTAAGTCTCCTTTGCTAATATGCCTGTTGTTAGCGCTTTGTCATTATCTAAAAACTGCAGGAATACCGTGAAACCCATGTGAAGCTTTGTGATTACTTCACACACACACACACACACACCCCCACGCCCACCCCCACACACAGACGCTCTCCCAGCATAATGGAAATGGTTCACGGTGTTGACAGCTCGCAGATTGTGTGTGTCTGTGTGAACATCATGGCTATTGGCTAAATAATGGGAACAAATGAGAGTCATCCATTTCCTGCCTGGCTTCTCATTGGTAATGACAGCATGGATGACACTGGCTAATCCATCTTCAAGCTCCTCCCTTAAACTACTCTGTTGCTTCCCTCTGGGAGAAGCTTCAGCTAGTGGAACCAGGAGATTATGGAGGCAGTTTAGGCAGAGTTCAGGGAAGGGGGGTCATTTTGGGCCCTATCAAAAATGTCAATGTTCTTAAAGGGCTGGTTGTGCCAGAATGCAATGATAAAACTCACTAAACTGTTAGAATTTCAATAAATAGATGTTTGTTTCAGCATTCAGTAAGTTTTTCTTAAAATTGAACAGTCACTGATCAGTCCTTACAGGGTTTTGTGATTGTTTTTGTATTTTTGTTTTTTGCAATCAAAATCACAGATTTTGTGGTGCTAATTTAGAAATATTTTGTAAGGAATTTTTACAATATTTGCACTGTTGTATGATGTTAAATGCCTTTTTTTCTTTATTAATCGGTGTATGAATCATGGACTATAACTTGACATGAAGTAAGACTGAGGCAGCAGTGACTTAAATCCAATGTTTTTGACCACTTTTGAGAAGAATTTACATTAAAATCAGAAAAAATGTGTGTGTGTGTGTGGAGGGGGGGGGGGGGGGTCTGTTGATTTAGTGTGAATTTTGTCGAATTGTAAAAAACGGGGGATTTATTGATGTAATTTGGAGTCTGGAGGGCCACACAAAGAGCTGTGGCGGGCCAGATTTGGCCCCCGGGCCTTGAGTTTGACACATATGGTTTAGAGCAAGAATGGAGTAACTGAAACATGATTTAAAATCACAATTGACAATATAATATTTTAGTAAAATATACTAATAATTATTATCACAGTTATCTTAGATACTAATAATATAACTAATATAACTTCTTAAATGCAAATCTAAATGATCTGTTATTATCTTTGTACTTTTAAAACTTGATTTCTGTGAGATTGACTCTATTTATGTAATATGTATTCTTTAAAAGCCAAGCTGTTTAATGCCAGTTTCTTGGGCCCTGAAGTTTGACCACTGGGGGGCCTCCAAGATCTAACGTCAGAACACCCTTTTGCAGGAAAACTCCACGAGAAAGTGCTTTTAAAGTGACAAAAACTAATGTCATAGCTTCAAAAAGACTATTTAAAGAGGATGACCTCTCTAAATGACTGCACGTCTGTGGTCTTCATTGCAGTGGTTATCCTTTTTTCTTTTAATTCTGCTGGCCATTGTGTTTTGGAAATGCACTTTCCTTCTGCAAGCCTGGAAGAACCATTCTTTCATTTCTACCAGAAAACTTTTCTGACTTTACTTTGGTGTCCGTAATTGTTGCCTGTTGACGCACCAGAACCCCTGGTGACCCGACTAGTGATGAGCATACAAAGATAATAGACGGCTGGATGGGCATTTGGAGGAAAAAGTATTGATAGACTACAGTGGATGTTTCATGTTTGCTTGTCTTTGAACAGTCATACCCACAGGATACTCTGGCATAATTACCATACTTGTCTCAGTTTCCAGACCGTCTGGTGAAATGTTAAAAAATCCTGGTGTATAATAAGTGAGGATATCGTTAGCACAGAAACATAGGCTTTAATGAACAAAAACAGTCTTTCATGCTTAATCAGTGGAGGTAAGTCATAGGATTAGGCAGTGCTTAATGCTAGGCGGGTGGTTGTAACCCAGTGACCAGCCATAGGAAACACACTTACTGCTCTATCAACTGTAGCCAAAATTATGAGCACATGACCACTGAGAGGGGTGACGACAGAGCTGTTTCAAATGAATCTCACCATGTGCCAGTAGAAAAACATTATGTTCAAAAATAGCAAGAAGATATTTAATCAGGTCAAACTTGAATTTGAGAGCCATATGATCTTGGGGACTTTCCAATAGTGCTAAATATTCAACGTCCGAAAAAGTATACAGCTGTGAAAAGTATCAGATGAAGTTTAATAGGATCATATAAAATATATACATACACTCATCTCATACAGACCCTTCTATAATAATAATAATAATAATAATAATAATACTAAATGACTTGTGCTTGTACAGTGATTTATTCACACGTTAGTAGTAATCATAATCACAATACATCAAATTTATATAGCACTTTCTAGGACACTCAAAGACTCTTTACAAGAGTAAAAATATGAGTAAAGAGGGGCTGCTGTGTTGGTGCAGGGGTTAAGCACAACCCACATAAGGAGGCCTTAGTTGCGGTTGTCACAGGTGCGAATCCCAGCCTGGTGACTTTTGCTGCATGTCTTCCCTCTCTCTCATTACCCTACTTTCCTGTCATAGCACTGTAAAATAAAGGCCAAAATAAAATGATTCAAAAATAGATCCCTGATGGTGAGGTTGATGAAGGACCCCATCATCTCCAAACTTCCCTCCTCTCTGATGTGCTCCAGTTTGCCTACTGCTCCAACCACTGCACAACCTTTCTCCTCCATACTGCACTTGAGCTTGAAACACCTGGAGAAAAAAAAAAAGGGCAACCGGCACAAAACGGCAGCCTCGCCTCTCAGACTGCTGTAGCTACAATCCAGTAGCTTGTCGTCTTACACTATTGGATAATAATTAGAATAACTCTTTAAAAGTAACAGTGTCATAATTAAGTAACAAGTCTTATTTATCTCCAAATAGTAAAAGTATATTAACAATTGTGAGTGTTACTCAGCTCTTACTCTATAAGCGATTATAGAGTAAAATTGACTCTGACAACTTTAGCTTTGTTCAGGGAGGGACCATATGTTCACTGGCTCAGTGTTGAAATTGACTCTAAGTGTTGATCTAACACTGTTCATTTTACTGTGTACTTGGTGAGTTCCACTTTTGGTTCAGTTCTAATCTCTTCTAATCTCTTCCCTGTTGCTGCGTTTTTGTTTCTTTGTTTCTGTCTTTATTCTTCAGATTTCTCTCTTCAGACTCTCCTCCTCTCACCTCTTCTGCTTGTCTGGTTTTTCTCTTCCTCGGCTCTCATCTGAGCTTTATTTCACTTTTATTTTTCTGCTCCACTGCTTTTCGTCCTCGTCTAACTCCAGCTCCACAATTAATTTATTCACTTTTCAGTTCCTACTTTCTTTCTTCCTTACTTTTTTTTAAAATTTATTCGTACACTCTATTCATTTTGTTTCCCTTAACCTCTAAAATATTGTTATGGCTAATTGCTCTCAGCAGGCTTTTCTCTCCGTCTGTCACGCTGCTTCCTATCATGTGATGACACTGGTAGCTTGTTATTAGTGGCCTGTGGACTGCTGCTCAACACACTTGCACACTAACAACATCCCAGAATTATTCATTATTCATTTGGAGCCAGTGTGACCACGCCTGCTATTACAGTTATACAGTCTGCTGTTTAGAAAAGGATCTGGGTTTTTTTTTGTTGTTTTTTTTTTTTTTTTTTTTTACTTTTTGTTGCTTTGGACCAGATACCAGAACTCCTAAATGGCTGAGGAGATTTTAATTCCATCATCGGGGAAAATCACTTCGGTAAGTTCAGTATTTATGTCGCCTGGATGGATAGTTTCATGATGTTGTTTTAGACACTCTCACGTCTAAGACTTAAATCTCTGTTGTACCTGCCAGCTTGTGCCGTTAAGAAAAAAATGTTCGGGTGTGAAAAATAAATGAATGCATGAAATAAAGTGTCAGTCTAAAGACATGGAGCCAAATGTATTCTTTGGAGAGCACAAAGAATACATTTGGCGAGTGAATTGGTCGTTGGAGTGTTGCATGAAAAATATTTAGTGGTTGCCCCTCTGGCCTCCTTTGAGCTGGCTGCCAGCCAAACAAATGAAATGGGTCGTTTGCAGTTAGGGTTGTGAGCGATATGTACAGGATATTTGAGAAAGGCAAGACAAACTTCCTTGAAAGTGATGTCATCTGATGTACTGTCTCCTTCAAGATATCTGCAAACTGTCTATTTGCACAAAAAAGATCCGTCTCTCTTTTCTCATTACTCACACCTCAGTGTGCTTTGAAAAACACCTAAGTCTCACACGGATCAGGGAATGACTTGTTGTTCTGGATCTTGCCCAGGTACCCCCTCTCAAGTTAATAAGAACGACTTTGTGCTGTAAAGTGATATCACAGACATCCTGATGCACGGGATACTTTGGTTTCATTTTTTACTGGTCATTCACGTCTCAGCTTCTGTAGTGTGCTGTGAACTGTGTGAATTGAGGTTGTACAGACAAAAAGAGTTTGCAATTAGATCCACTTTAATCTCCATCTTTCCCACTGAATAAACTTTTATTACACAAATCTGTGTGGGTGTTGGTTTTCGTGTGGGTTTATTGGTTAATGTAGAGCAGGGGTCTCAAACTCAATTTACCCGGGGGCCGCTGGAGGTAGAGTCTGGGTGAGGCTGGGCCGCATTCACACACACGGTCTCCTCAGCCGAACCTTTCTGATTGCCTATTACCATATTTGGCCGTAGTCAGGCGCTGTAACATCCGTAATTGTGTAGTGTCTCTTTAAGATTGCTAATGATGTCAGAAGTATGCGCCACGGCTTCTCTGTAGAGAGCGTGGGAGAAACGTGCTAGACGGACATGTTAGCTCCCTAACTTTTTAGTGATGTTACGGGTTGTTTGGACGCTGCTCAATTTTCATGTCTGATAATATAGCAGCCGTTCAACCGGCTTTGTAAGGTTGGTGAAGAGCGTATTTATTAAAGGACAACACTGGGGAATTCCCAGTACCAGCGTGGTTGTGAGTTTTTGACCGTCCCGACGAATCTGCCGCCTCCTCTCCTCCCTTAAACACAACCCAAGCATTACAGCGCCTAACCTTAATTACGTTACTCTGATCAGCAACTTCTGGGTCTAGACTGGATGCTGAAGCACGTGAAGCGGGAGCGGCCACGGAAATTGCGCATGTACCGCATGCAAATAATGACAAATAGAAAATGCAAATAGGCCCGGCCAGCAATATACTTCACCGTGATTGGCAAGATCGTTCAGCTTCGCACACAACACTGAAAAGTGCCAATTATATCAAACTCGCGGCCGCACTAACATTAAACTTTCATATTAAGGCGGGGGCCACAAACTATTGTCCCGAGGGCCGCAGTTGGCCCGCGAGTTTGAGACCCCTGATGTAGACCCTGTGTTGTGTTGTCCTGTCAAGTCCCTGATTGATTCCAGCTGTCTTGTGTTTTCCTAATTAGCCCGTGCATTTAACTTCACCTATCTCTCCTTCTCCCTGCTGGATCCTTGACTTTGTCGAGTCATTGTTGCCCACCTCAGTTAGTGATCGTTGTCTCGTAGCTCACTTGTGTTTCCTGGTTTTGAGGACAGCATTAAGCTAATTTCTCCACTTCACCCTGGCTCTGACTATGTCCATCCTCATCACCACCAACACTTTATGATAAAATCCCTCAAATTGTGAGAATTCAGTCACTTTCCTCTAAATCAGGGGTCTCAAACTCCAGGCCTCGAGGGCTGCAGTCCTGCAGTTTTTAGATGTGCCACAGGTACAAAACACTGGAATGAAATAACTTCATTACCTCCTCCTTGTGTAGATCCGTTCTCCAGAGCCTTAATGACCGAATTATTCTGTTCAGGTGGTGCAGCAGAGGCACATCTAAAAGTTGCAGGACTGCGGCCCTCAAGGACTGGAGTTTGAGACCCCTGCTCTAAATAAACCGAACATGCAGTGTATTTTCAGTAAGTCCCACTAATTGGAATCTCAAAGGATTTTATTCTGATTGCACCTCCATCAGTGGGCAAAGAGAATTTGCTGTTGCCTTCTGTGGTTGCACAATGTCACAGTTGGTAGAGCTGTTGCCTGGCACCAAGGAAGACTTGTGTTCAAATCCTGATCTTGGGGGCTTCCTGTATGGAGTTTGTGTGTTCTCCTTGTGCATGTATGGTCTCCCTCCTTGTACTCTGGCGTTCTCCCACAAGTCAATAAGCAGACTGTGAGAGCGTGTGTGTGATTCTATATCCTATGTGTCTCTGTTGGACTGGTGTACCCCCCCTCTTTCCCAATGACTGCTGGAGATAGGCACCAACCTGTCTGCCACCCTGCAAGGGTAAGTGGGTATAGACAATGGATGGATTTAATTCGATCATACCTTATTAAGTCCAGAGCGAAATTAAATAGTGTTGTACATGCTCAATTCTGAGGAAGTCTATTACTGTAAGAGTCAGAATCAAAATTTCTTTTAATGTCATTGTGCACGAATAAAGCGCAACAAAATTGAAAAAAATAGCAACTCTCGCAGAAACATAGACTGCTGTTATATAGCAGTCTCAGGAGAAGGATGATTAGAGTTGTCTGCAATTTTCTTGATTTTACCAAGAATCGTTCTTTGGAGAATTTCCAGATGTTCAGTAAAACCTATGTTCATTGTGCACATGCTCTTTGGACAGTATAAGAACCAAGCAATTACTCTTCCCACCATTTATGGATGCAGTTCTCTTAAACAGCTGTATCTGCTTGTGATTGCAGCAACTGACTGGTTCTCTGCTAGCAGTGGCATTCTTGACTTCATTTGGGAGCTCTATGTTGTATGGCTACAACCTGGCTGTGGTCAATTCCCCTGCTGCAGTAAGACATACACACACACACACACGCCTACACACACTTCACAGAAAGTACACTCACATTCAGAATGTACCTGTCAGAAGAATTATGCCAGCTAAAGCCGCCAACACTATGTTGAATACATGACGATCTGTCTGCCATTATCAACAAAGGACAATAACAATATATGTAATGTTTTTTCTACCTGATCCGCAGGGCCCACTGTCATTCATATTTAGATATTCTAACATTCAGTGGATCAGGCCAAATTTGAAAATCACTCTTAAATTAACAAAATAAATATTTGGACAAAACAGATAGCTAGCTAGTCAGATATATAGATAGATAGATCCCATTGGTGAAACTGTCACTTCTGTCTGCAGTGCTGTTTTCACATGTCATAATGACAAAAGACACATAATGTCTTAAATCTCTCTAAAAACAAGAAAAAGATTAGACATTACAGAGGAAAACGTTGCCACTGACAACAAAGCGCCTGGATCTTTTCTGCTTGTGCTTTTGCAACATTGCAAATACACGATTTCCTTTTCAACTGTTATCTGGTTGTCGTCAAGTTCAACGCGTTCAATATCTTGTTTTAATGTGCAATTTTATTTTGATCACTAACTTCACTGCCACTTTGCTCTTCCAGTACATAAAGAGTTTCTACAACAAAACGGTTGTGAGTCGTAATGGGACAGGACTCAGTGGGGAGACGTTGACGCTCATGTACTCTCTCACTGTGTCCGTCTTTGCTATCGGAGGTCTGCTGGGCTCCCTCATTGTCGGTATGCTGGTTTCTCGCTTTGGGAGGTAAGATTTGTTTCCTAAGGAGCAAATATTGAAATCCCCCTATTGGGGACTTTTTCTGCCATATTTCGAGAGCACACATTTTCAGTCTGCACCCAGTACAACACTTGCCAGGCGATGGTGCATTTTTGTTCCAAAAGCAAGCAGAGAATGTTTCATAAGCGAGCAGAGAGTTCTGCAAGAGCGCAAGGACAAAGGTTTGAGTACAAACATTACAAGTTTTGAGAAGAAAGACATGAAGTCCTGCTGTCTGTGTGCTCTTGGATTATGGCAGAAAAAGTCCTCCATAGTCTATCCCTTTATGATCAGCAGGATAGTGCTCTATGTTGCATAGATCTAATCATTTCAAACTTTTTTTCTTGAAAATGACCAAGGAATCATCCATACTGCTAGTTTTTATGAACACACAAACCCGTTATTCTTAAAATCTAGAATTCTTAAATTTGAAGATCTGGTGGGATTTAAAATTGATGAAATTATGTTTAAGGCATAATTAAACCTGAGCTCAAACAGGAAGTGTTTTTTGAAAGAGAAGGGGGATATAAATCAAGGGGTTACTCAAACTTGCTAATGTTATTTCAATATCTGGAAACGTTGACCCACATGGACTGAACGGCTTCGTTCACGTTCTTCGCCGCCATAGCTAAAACTACAGGCAGACTACAATTCTGAAATGGTGCAGAAAATTGACATCATCGTTCACAACTCCGCCTTCTGGCTAGCCGCCAATCAGGCTGATTGGCCCAGCAGAAATTCAGCTGGAGAAAGCTAGCCTGGAGGAGGTGTTTATGCTCTTCTGGAGTAACTTTGGTAAACTAGCCACTCATGAAAAGGTTCAGGCCTGTTTTATGTTTTCTTCATTTGAGGGCAGAGGCTGATGCTGTGGTTTGCTGGAGGCAAAAAACACCAGAACCAGGCTGATGTGTTGGTGGCAAAATTTAACCAAAAAAAGTACCTAATCACATTTACGTCCTAATTTAACGAGGGCAAGGTTTGTTTGGACAACCTTTTTCCCCTA
This sequence comes from Xiphophorus couchianus, assembly GCF_001444195.1. Classification (NCBI taxonomy): domain Eukaryota; kingdom Metazoa; phylum Chordata; class Actinopteri; order Cyprinodontiformes; family Poeciliidae; genus Xiphophorus; species Xiphophorus couchianus. The sequence continues at coordinate 1,865,227 of NC_040249.1, read as the reverse complement.
ATAAGTAAATTCGTCTGTCTATCTATCACAATGTATGAGCAACACAAGATTGATTGAGACAACAATTTAAAATAAATGAAAATCATTTTTCAAATAATTAAGCTGAACAAATTATTGTATTTAACACATTTTCCAGACTAATTTCATGCTAAAATTGTTTCCCCCTGTTAATAGTAGAATAAATCTGATTCTGACCAATCACAGCAACTTTTTCATCGAGTCACTGATTCCACTGAGATGCATCACAGAAAAACTTTTCAACTTTCTTCCATCAAACTGCCAACACACGGAAAGTTACATTTAGAAGTGGATTAAATGTTTGATTTATTTTAAAAGTATTGTTTTTTCAACTTAATTCTGATTGGAGGATGTCTTTCATAGTTTGGGTGTTCAATTAAACTATAGGACTGCAACAACAACAATAATAAATTACCAAGTTGCATTTTTCTTTAGTTTATGTTAGCCAGATGTTGCGGCTGCTCAGCGCCGTAAAAGCAAATTACTTTAATGAGTTAACATCAAAATAAATCTCACGGGGCAAATTGCTCATTGCTTATACAGTCGCACTGATCACGATGAATAATCCGTACCTGACAGCTGTGCGCCAGAGACAGGCGCAAAAACGACGCTGAGGATGAGAAAGCAGCACCTCCAGCGTGCCATGGTTCCTCCTGGCAGATCACCTGGAAAACTGGACTTGAGGGGGAAAACAGCCAAGCTGGAGCGGAACTCCATCAAGGCATCTCCGCTGCGTTTCGCTCCGGTTTGGATGTAGATGCTGAGAATGTTTTCATTCACAGCTGGGAAGGCGAAGCAGATGCAGCCGTTTCGTTTCCCTCTTTCAAAGATGACAAACTTCTGCTCCAAAGTTGTTCCTTTTCTTTCTTTGTGGTCAACAAACCTCCAGTTCGTCCACAATTAAAGCACGATAAGCTTCTGTTGCACCTAGATTAGGTTGTACAAAGTCTATTTCTGGCTTCAGAGGGAGTATTTTTAAACCAGCCTGCTTCCCGACGTTTTACCTCTCTTCAGACATTTCCCGCTCTGACTTTCTTTAACCCCCTCTCCTCTACAAAACATCTAACGAGTTGGGATTTTACTATAGCAACTGTCAGGATAAAAAAAAAAATCTATTTATTTTGATTCTTCACTTGTTAAATCAGATGTTTTTGATAAAAAAGTTTCATTTAATGTGAATAAAACAGTCATATCAGCTGATATTCCAGTTCAGATATTCCAAGCAGTGCCGGTCCAAACGTATGTGAGGCCCGAAGCAAATGTCATTTGGGGGCCAACTTTTATTTAAACCCACCGAAAACCACAGTCTTTCCAAAATTTCACAGTTCTTTTTTTTTGTTGTTGCAATAAAACAGCAAAAACATAAAACATTTCCAAGTATTTCTGGTCTAGTTTGTGGTGTAAATATCTTATTTAAAACTTTAAATAAGGCAAACCTAACTTACAAGTAACCCTTTCAGCAAGATATAGGAACTTGTTTTAAGTTAATCATTTCTTAATATTTATGAGAAATTATCAGTTTCACTTTCAGATTATTTCACTTATAACATTTTGTCCATGTTATATTTTAATCAATATTAAGGAATTATTTACTGAAAACAAGCTCCTATATCTTTCTGAAACGTTATGTAAATTAGCTTTATTTTATTTCAAGTGCACAAAGATATTTGTAATAGAAACTATATCAAAAATACTTGGTACGATTTTGTGTTTTTGCAGTAAATTCCTAATTTTATTGAAGTATTTTTATATATTTTTGCAATAGTTTGTCCCCACTCTAGTGGAGAACAGAGGATTACCGATTGCTGTGTTGTTTGTGCTTATTTGTGACAGTTAGTGACTTTTTGTTACTCACCATATTGATCATGGATAATAATTTGATAACTAGTAAAACTGAGGCAGCATTAGAAGAAATAAATACTTCCCCCTGCTAGTGGGAGTTAGCATACCTAAAACAGAGTGATTTTGACAATATCTTGCTGATAAACTCAAAAATCTCAACTCAAAACGTTTTCTGAGATCAGATAGGATATTTTTTATGTCTTCTTTGCTTTTAATTCATGAATATATAATTACACATAAAAAACATTCAACAGATTTATTGACAAATTAACTGAGTTTGGATTCAGTTTGCATGTTAATGCAAAATCACATGTTGTTTTTACATGCGTTTTTGTACATTATTTGATTTTATTTAGTTTATTTTAGGATTCTTCATAGGATCAAGAAAATTAGGGACAATCCTGACCATCCTCTTCATCAGATTGTCTTGGGAAGGCGGAGCATCCATCTTCAGTCAGAGGCTACTTCAGGTTCAGTGTGGTACAGAGTGCTTCAGGAGATCTTTTCTGCCGACAGCCATATTCAATGGCTCTTTGAAGAATGTTGATGGGCTATATTTAATACAGTGCTTCTCAATTCCAGTCCTCAGGCCCCCCTGCTTTGCATGTTTTAGATGTGCCTCTATACCAGAACAGCTGATTCAAATGATTGCATGACGTCTTCTCCAGCCAACAAGTACTGCAGAAGCCTGTTAATCACCCAAAGATTAAATCCAGGTGTGTGGCAGAAGGGAAACACCTAAAACATGCAGGACCGGAATTGAGAAACACTGGGCTATAACAACATTTAATTTCCATTTGGGATCAAAAAAGTATTTCTGAAACTGAACTGAATGAAGAAGAAAGTGAATAAACAATATATAGAAAAAAGAAACCCCAGATGAAAACACTAAAGTAAAGGCTAATCTGTAATAAAAATAAAAAGCCCACGAAACTCAAAAGAAAAAACAACAATAACAAAAGTTCTACCCAACAGGCCTGATAAGTGCTCTCTTCCCAGACGCAGGGAGCATCTATTGCTGCCTGCGTCAAAACAAAACTTGGCTTTTCAACTGTCTTCTTCTCTAGGGGTAGATTGGAGAAATAGTTCCTTAGGAGAGTGGCCTGGAAAGCAATGTCTTGTTGGATCCAGGCATCAACTGTCTCCCGGGACCAATCTTCCAGTGCTGCCTTCGTGAAAGCAACACATGCCTGTTCAGACTCGACTCTCTTTTTCGCTGAGGGAAGATTGGCTAAATCGTTCCCTCGGACAGCGATCTGAACAACGCTCTCTTCGCGGATCCAGGATTCAATTACGGCCTGGGTCCACTCTTCTATTACTGCCTCCGTCAAAAAGTTTTCAGACTCGTCTGCCTCCTCTGAGGGAAAATTGACTAAATCGTTCCCTCGGACAACGGTCTGAACAGCGCTGTCTTCGTGGATCGAGCAAACAGTTGTGGCCTGGGTCCAATCTAGTGCCTTTGTCAAAGAGTTTTCACACTCTACTGTCTCCTTCTCACTGGGAAGATTGGCTAAATCATTCCCTAAGACAGGAGTCTGGACATCGCTCTCGTCATGGGTCCAGTCTTCATCCATTGCCGTCTTCATCAAATCAAACATTGAGCTTTCGGACTCAACTGCTGGGAAGGTTTCCTTTCCATCATTCTCAGAAATCCAAACTTCCCCAGCTGGGGACGCTTGCTTCTCCGCCGAGGAAGGCTCCCCAGAGAGGAAAGCATCAAAATCATCCTTGTCAGAGATCGAAACTTCTCCAGCCGGAGAAGCTTGCTTCCCAGTCAGGGAAGACTCGCGAAGAACCTCCCTACTCGAGGAAGGTTCAAAGAGGAAAGCATCGAAAAGATCGTATTCAGACTCAGTGCTCTCGTCCTTAGAGATACTTTCCTCTGAATCGCTACCGGGAAATACTTTGTCAAAAAGCTTCTGCATTCCTGTGCTAACCAAATATCCGACCCCAAAACCAAGGGGGAAAAACATGCCGACCAATAACTTGTTCATAATGAAAATCCTTGCTAGACGCAATGTTGCTGTTCGAAGAGCTGACTGAATATGAACTGATGATTTGAAATGCAAGCCCTCATAACCTCAGACGTTCTTTGATCTTTTGACCACATCACAGATGAGGTCATAGCTACAATGACCTCACTGTAGTTCTGAGGCAATGTCTCGTTTCTGCTCGTTTCTATGGAAACGATCAGATCAGTTCCACATGACCCAAAAAATTGACCCTTTGCAACTGCGTCACTTAATCATTTGAGGCGCCATGACAGACGTCGGAAGTGAGGGACGGGAGTATTGAACAGAGCGACGAATAGTTTTTAAAAGTTGTTTGGAGTCGGTGTGTTATTTTTTTTATTGTTTAAAATAATTAATAGCTATGATAGCAGTGTGGATAAGCTTTCCAGCAAAAAGGCGTTTAGCGATTTATGATGAATTAAATGCGCTGATACTTCACTAACAGCGCCGAGTGGAGCGAGGGCTCAAAGATGGCGGCTCTATGTGACGTCACCGACAACAGGCCGGAGCGGTCCATGAGGCTTTTATTCTGTTTATATGCCTGTGGTTTCTTTGCTAGCTGTTTGGACATTTTCTGGTCTGTTACTAGCTCGCAGCGGGTTCTGGTTTTAGTTCTAATAGTTCATGTAGTGAAAACAAACAAACTTAAGAGTTGTTCGAGTTCTCCAGAGCCGAGCATGAACGGTGAAGAATTAGCACTTTGCTCGGTTCACTTTCAAACAACATTGGTAGTTGTTTGAAAAAAAAAACCCCAAAACAGACTGGTTCCGACAGGAAGGTGAAACCCATAATAGCATAGTTAGCTTACCTGACTTTCCACAGTGTTTTCCTCTTCATGACAGACTCCTCTCCTCCCCCTCAGCAGGTTTTCACCTCAGCTCCAATTAAAGACGGTGTTTAATTTCCTAAAATGGCCTTATATTGTTTTATCTTAAATTTTGGGGGGAGTTTTTATCGTTAAAAAGCTCCCTGTGCCGCTTCTTCGGGTCATTTTCTCTTACAAGTGGCTCCAATCAGAATACTCCAGGCTGCACTGCAGCTGTCCAGATGGTGCGTTTGCTGCTTCAGGACATTCCAGCACCACTCTGCCACACATCGTTTCCCAGTCAAAAACAACTCAACATACCGTGGACATTTTTAATTCAAAAATAAAACGCAGCTGCATAAAATAAAACTGACTGAAGCAGGACAAGCGGCATCTAAGATAAAACTGTACAAAAATGTCAACGTTTTGCATTTAAGATAGAAAAAACCTTCTTTGTCCATAAATATGTTCTACTCAGAACTCCTGAAGTGTCATAGTTTTATCTTCACTTGGTCCAAATATAGTAAAAAACTAATTTTTTATCAAATTAATAATCAGCATACCAGCCCTATTTGATGTTACATAAAGAAAATCGACTCGGCTTTTCACATTTTTAAGCATTTTTTAGCTGCAAGTGCTCATTATTTGCTACAAATGATTATTTTTTATCTTTTATGAATTTCTAATGCTAAATAAAATAAGTTTAAGTGGTTAAATGAATAACTTTGCAGAATGCGCAGACTTTTAAAAATCAATTAAATATGGCCAATCTTAAAAAAAGGACAAAACTCAAATTTTTAAGAAAAACTCTTAGCTTAACTTAAACTTAGCAAGAGAGTGTTAAGATTAATGTTGTACAAAAATATGTATTTTGCATTCCTTGTTCATGTGAGTGATTTTATACTTAAAAAATAAATAAATGAAAATAAGGAAATCACAGTTAGCCACATTTGGGTTGCTGAGTGAATATTCATATTTATATATCTTTTATGTTTCTGGTTACATTTTCAGGAAGGGTACAGTGGTCAACACAACAGTGCTGGTGTTTATGGCTGGCTCCCTTATGGGCTTCAGTAGGATTTGTGGTTCACCCGAAATGGTCATCATTGGCCGCTTCATCACAGGGATACATTCAGGTACCTGTACATACACACACACACCCATACACATACACGCATACGTACAACACACAAGTCCACATGTGTGCCTACTTATCCTGTTATACATCAGCTGAAAAAAAAGTCCTTTAAACATAACATTATGAGTTCTACTTTATATAATTTAATTTCATATCAGGGGTTCTATTTGTTGTGTTAGTGTAACGGGTACCAGGGTTCCGGACCCGTCAGCAGCAGATGAAGGTGAAAAACAGCATGTAAACGAGCACACGGGAGACGCAATCTGTGTTACTCCAATTTCTCTCAGCTTATGAGAAACGGCAGAGCAACAGGCAGCTCAGAGTCTCCATGCGCCACCTAGTGGTGAAACACCATTACTACACCCATCGTCATTAACCCCATAAACATTTAAAGAAATGCATGCTCCTTTTTGTCCTACTGTGGGCACACACCAGTGGGCATCCCATCAGTGTAGAAGCAGCAGGTGGCAACTTTTCCTATAAATGGTTGTAATATTCATATCAGTCGAAAAGAGAACAAAGTTGAAGCCCCTCATCAGTGATATGTTTTCTGCTCTCTTAGTCAGACGTGATGAAACGCCTAGCCTACTTAGAGGAACGCTGCTTTTTGAGATGAACAGCAGAGACGCCGTCTGCGCTTCAGAATTACACAACATGCTGATGTATATCTGTGACAAAGCTGGCATAACAGATCAGTTACATTTTTGTAAAGTCATCTACAGTCTGTTTTTGTGGTTGTGAAGAATTCACGTGTTTATGTCAGGCTTACTGACAGCTACTCATTAAGTAAAACAATGTTCTTATTCAATGTCCGATTGAATACAATAGGACCGTAGAAGCGGCATAAAAACTTCTACATGTAGCTTCAACGTGGATGGATGACATGTGCAGGAGTCAAATATGGATTTTCTCTGCTCGTGTCCCCGCAGGGATCTCTCTCAGTGTCGTACCGATGTACCTTGGTGAGATAGCGCCAAAGAACCTGAGGGGATTTCTGGGTCTTGTTCCGAGCATCTTTATAGGAACCGGGGTCTTTGCTGCCCAAATCCTCGGCCTCCATGAGCTCCTGGGAAAGGTAGCGCAAATGCTTCTGCTGACAACGATGCCCCGTCTGGGATGTTAATAGATAAGAAAGAAACTTAAACTGTAAGATTTTCACCTTTTCCAAGAGGTTACAGTCAGCAATTGTTTCCACATGACAACAGACAGACAGAAGCCAAGATAAACCAAACCTTTCCTGTAATGCTCACTCTCCCATGTTAAGCAGCTTTAGATATTTTTGGCTTTCTAATTAGCTTTTAAAAACCTTTGACACGACTGTCAATTATTTTTTTCGTTGTTTAACATAAAAGTGTAAATTCGTGTTGTATGAATTTACCAGTAGTTGCTAACATTGTAATAACTGAGCGTAAACTGAACTCCCCCCGCCCCATACTGAAATAGCCCCCCTCCAATATACCTGGTGGAATAGTTTCAGGGAAATCTCCCTTCTTAACTGAACCATTAGACCTTTTCCATTATAGAGTATTTCTCCCATATATTTCAAAAACAGTATGTAACATCCTAGTGTGAAAAATGGCACTATGAGATATTTATTTCCTTATCAAAATGTCCTCCCTCTGATATTAGTATTGCACTCTTGAGGGTGTTTACACAGATCTCTCTCTGATCCTCTGTGTTGCTGCTTTTTCAGGAGGAGTATTGGCCTCTCTTTCTTTCGGTGGTGGTGGTGCCAACGTTCATCCAGCTGCTGCTGCTGCCGTGGTTCCCAGAGAGCCCTAGGTACTTGCTGATTGAGAAGAACAATGTTCATGCCACAATTACAGGTCAGTATTGTTGCATTGCTTCTATTCCTACAGAAATGGTGAGAGACTAAATTAGAAAAGGCATCATCGAGTCCATACAGCTGTGTTTCTTGTAATGTAGGCACTTTACAAGGAAAAAGGTCAGTTTGAGGCAATCATCAAAAGTTGCATTTAAATCAAAAGATTTGATGTTTCACAAAATCTTCCTTTTTCCCCCTCATGAAGGGATATGAAGGGATTTTTTTTCACCAGTGCGTTCAGTGTGCAACAGTGGGATAAAGCACTAAAGATAGCAGATTATTACAGTGAAAACTTAAGCAACTGGGATCTGATGAAGTTTTTGGAAGGACTTTATTTGACTGGGTGTGCATAGGACTGACATGACACTGTCATAATCATGAAGGAGCCTTTATAAATGTTTACTACTGTTGTTATGAAGTGTCATTCGGGAAAATAATGACATTTTCAGTGCAAATTTGCATTAAAAGTCCATTAAAATGGTCAACTTTGCATTAAAAGTGTCGTTATTTACCGAATGACGCTTCGTGACCGCAGTCGTCAACATTCATGAAAACTCCTTCATCTTTATGACAGGTGTCAGTCTTGTGCACACCCCGTCAAATAAAGTGTACGATTTTTTTTAAGTTACACTTTAAAACACTCCATATTGAATGCTTCTGCGCGCATCACTCAAAAGATTTAGTAACACAGGAGCCACAGCCACTGAGAAACAAGATAAGACTAAAGACAAAACACCATTACGCTTGACCAAATTTTAACATGATGATGCCAAAATCGGCAGAAAGGATCAACAGAAGTAAAAAAAAGTTAATACACAAGTGGAATTTTTCAGGTGTTTGGTGAGTTCTGTATGTTCCCGGTGTTGACTTGTCACACGCCGATGGGATTCAGCTCTCTGTCTGATGCTTTTCAGCTCTCAAATGGTACAGAGCCAAGTGTGACATCCAGGCTGAAATTGAAGAGATGCAGGAGGAACAGCGCTCTCTGTCCTCCGTGGAAATGCTGTCGGTCTGGAGCCTGTTGCTGGACGATTCAGTCCGATGGCAAGTGCTGAGTGTGGTGGTAATCAACATTGGCATGCAGCTATCTGGGATTGACGCTGTAAGTACTCTACGCATCTTAAGAAACGATACGGGTCAAGATTTTTCAGCGTTTCACGCAACTCTGTAAGGTGCTTAGCAACGATAGAAACGATCTTGAAACGTTAGAACTGTCGAAGGCTGGTGTATCAAAGAATTAGCATCTCTGGATAAGACAAGATTATGTGGCGCTACAATAACTTCAAAATGTAAGGTATTTCTCGCAGCGTTGTTGGAGAAGTACAACTGTCGCACATTACAGTAAAATTCTGATTTTTACACTTGCTAAAAAACAAAAATCTCTCCAAGTAGCTTAAGAAAGTGAACTCAAACACAAGTGAAACTAAATGGATTAAGAGGAAACAGCTGTTGTGTGTCTGGGCTGGTTACCCTGAGACTGCAAAGCTGTTCAGTGTTCTGCAGCTTCTCTTTTTGGAATTATAAACAAAAAAAATAACAAAAAAATATTGTAAAAAGATTAAAGGAGATCAGGATGAATATGAACAACGCAACAATATTCTAACCAAGCAGCTTCAGGCCTGATTAGTCCAAACGGACACAACGTCTTGGTTTTGTGTGTCAGATGGACCGTCTGCCATTGTGTCTTCTCTTCACCATCACACTCAGCAGCCCACAGATGTTGGAATTGTCATAAAGTGTGTTTTTATTATTATTCTTATTATTATTATTTGGAGCAAATTACAAACAAGAACTTGGGATTGTCATTGAATGGATCATAAAAAAAAAAATCAAAAAGACAATCCTTTTATTAGATCAGAAATGAACAAGATGAGGCTGGAGGTGGAGCTCTCACACTTTGTCCCTATAGTGTAAAGGACACAGTGGGAGATTGCAAGAAAACCTCTGCACAGGAAAAGGCCCCCTCCTTTATAGACAATGTAATGGAGGCGGTGAGTTGAGGGGCGGTGTGTTTTGTAGCTACGCAAATGCGTGGATGTGTGTGTTTGCAAGTAAGTAAGCCCATGGACACTGCTCCAGAATCCCCTCAGCCATGGTCCTTAATAAGTGATGGAGCGTTTGATCAGCAGACTTGACCCAAAGCCTTGGCAGCACTTTGGGTCAAGTCCACAGATGTCACGGGAAGGGTGCGAGAGTGGGAGCAGAGCATCTTGTTTGCGTAACATCCAGGAGAATTTGAGATAGCTCAGCCGTCCAAAACACAGGGGGAGCCAGTTCAGATAACAATGATCGTTTTGTATCAGCCTGACTCCGTTAATTTTGCATCTGCCTTGGAGTCTCACTGGTACATCTCAATGGCGACTCCCAAAACAGCCACATGTTTGTTGTCCGGTCCCTCCGAGCAAAGCTGGTAACTTCTCCAAAGTTTTCAGGAACAACCACTGCGACTCTCTGAGCGTTCGCTGCTCTGCACGTTCCCTCGTATGAGCCGGGCAGCTTCTCAAACAGCAGCTGACATTTTACGAAATGTGTTTATATGCCAGGTTGACTGCCAAATCCAAAAAGAAGAAATCCTGTTATCAAAAGTTCAATCACGTTCACCTCTTCAACATCCTAGACAGACAGTATATGGACAGATACTTCCACTTCCCCCAGGAATCCATCGCGTGTCCAACAGCCAGTGTCCCATCAGGACAAGAAGGCTATCCTTTCCAGTTTTCTTGTCAAGAAAATTTGATCGATTGCGTTGAGAGACCAGCTGACCAGATCCATAATTTGCAATTTGGAAGATATGAAAAGAGAGACTCCAAGAAAGAGCACAGGATCTAGAGCAGGGTGGGTGAGATTGTATATTTTCAACCCTTCTCTCACCACACCAGCCTCTTTACTCCTCCCTGCAGAGACTTCTCCACAGATGTTGCCATCAGTGCTCTGCAGAGGTCTTTGTTCTTCCTTAGTCTTGCTACGATCTTGAGACAATACTGGTAGCTCCCATTTCTGACTAACTTTAAAATCCATCCACAGACTGCAGCATCCACTATTCTGTCTGTAAACAGTCGCATCATTCAGTAGTGTGACCACACACACACACACACGCGTGCACCCACACACAAAAAAAAAATCATATCAAATATCGGGATTGAGCATCAACACCTGCTATGTAAACACAGCCAAAGGGAGCAGAAGGGCTAATCACAGGTGAGTGGATGCAGGAAAAGGAAGGGAGCAGGCAGAGGCAAATGGGAGAATCAGAAACAAGGTTAAGAAAAATATAGTTATTTTATAAAGTTCTTCTTTTTAAAGAATGGTGAGTTTAAAAAAAATAATTTTTTGTGTTTTCCTCATATTTGAAAAAAAAAATCATGCAAATTGCTAATTAATATATATGCTTATTAGGGTATTGATATACGTAAAACAACATCAACCTTGTGTGATGACATACGTAGGCAGCTGGTCCTCTAGTCATCACCCTCATTGTCTTTTTACACCAAATGCAGTCAGTTTCAAATCTCTATAATCTCTACAAGCTGCGTCATCTTTAATGTCACACTATAACATTATGTCAGCATTGTAGGAATAACCGTTGCACCCGTTCTGTACTTTAAAAAGCTGCGAGGTATTTATCCAACTGGACATTCAGAGGTGAGGCTCCTTTTTTTCTCTGCCCGGCAGATCTGGTTCTACACGAACGACATCTTTAAGAACGCCGGCATCCCAGTTCCAGAGATCCAGTACACGACAGCAGGGACGGGAGTCATAGAGATCATCGCTGGGCTCATCGGGGTAAGCATTCAATAATGAGACATGCTGTGATAGAGCCGGTATGATGACTTGTTTTGGGTGTTGTGTGTCTTGAAGACTCGATTTTATTGGACGAGTCAGGGAGACTCGCGCTGTTTTACATATCCTACAGATGTATGAAACATTTTAAATTTCTTATGGATAAACTGTGTTGGTGAAATGATAACGAAATGTACATGGAAATATTAGTACATTTCAGGGTTATGTATTGACTTAATGCTGAGTATCAAGGAAATGAGAAAGGCCTCAATATACACATATTTTTGCTAGATTAGATAGAATGCATCTATGTGTTCTACTCCTACTTCTAATAACAATAATAATAGCCGTAGATCAATTCGTTTATCCATTCATTTGTTTATTTGAAAAGCACGGTAAAAACCAAAGGCAGCCAAAGTGCTGTCCAGGTCATTCACTTTTACCCCGACTGTGTTCTTTTATATACAGTGGCTGACATCAGGTGTGTATTTCTTAGTGTTTCACTATAGAAAAGGTGGGAAGGAGGCATCTCATGATTGGGGGTTTCACCATGATGGGGATCTGCAGCGCTGGAATCACATTGGCCCTCATTTTACAGGTGTGTGCGCAGAGTAGCCCATTGAATGTCAGCATCTGCACAGTAGTGACCATCCTGCTGTTATGGGTATGTTTTAATAGCCACTGCAAAGAAAACTGCAAACGTGAGAAAAGACCCTACGAATGCTATAAGTTAAAAATAAATGCTAACCCGAATGTTTAAATAGAGGCACAACATAGACTTTTTGTTTGCGCGTCCACAGGTACCTTCACTGGCAGTATTGTGAAAAGCTCAAGGAGACGGCATGAACAAAGTTCACACTTTTACACCCAAGCCCTCACTGGTTTCTACGTGCCATTTTGCTGAAGCAATACAACCTTATTCACTTTACACTTCTATATTTATACACTGTATATTTGTCAAAAACAGGTAAAACGACATTTACTGGTGGAAAAAAAAGTCAATTGATGATAGGGGTGTAGAGGGAAACAAAAATGATTGAAATTATGATTCTGTACGCTTCAATTAAGTAAAGTTTTTTCATTTGACTTTGGACATCAGTAAATGACTCTTTTTCTGGTTCTGTAATTAATTGGATTCAATTATGTTGTGAAACTTAAACAAGTGGAAAGCACAGGACCAAATAGTTTAAACAGACACAGTCAGTGCCTGAACAGAAAGGGAAAGCACCTCCTCTATGAACATGCCAGGAATGCCTCTGTTCTATAGTTTTTTTTTTTTTCTTCTTTCCAAAGTTTGATCTGATATTGTGAAATATATGTGATTTTAAGTTGGACGCCAGGCATCATCTTTATAATTCAGTTCACTTGTAAACATGTCGCACCAATTCATAACGTGTCAGAGGACTTTACAAAAAACAATGGGGTTGGAGAAGACAGAGTACGCAAACAAAAAAACACAGAAGCGCTGATCTGCTTTCTGTGTTAGACAATAAGTAAAGTGTTGATGACAGAATAAACCTGGACTGCAGCAGTATGCTCTGATCACAGATAAACTCATGAAATCATGCTGTTTGTTCTCCTCACAGGTGAAGTTACTGTTCATGCGCTACGTCAGCGTCTGCTGTGTGGTTGGCATCATCGCTGGCTTCTGCATCGGTCCAGGCAAGTTTGACACATTTCATTCAGGCATTCTAATAAGAACAAATTGAGCTAAGAGTGAGAGTCAGAGTCCTGGCTAATGGAAACTTGCAGAAAATTACTTTTCTATAATTTTGTATTTAACAAGTCAATCCACTTTTTCTAAACTTGTAGTGATTACCAAGACAATTTAAAAAGTTTGGCCAGTGTTAACAGGTTCAGTGTGCTTTAAGAGAAGAAAGCACTTTAGGAAACAATCCATATGTTGTGGAGCGCCGACAAATACTCACAATAGATTTATGAAAAGTCAAAAAGCAAGCAGAATGTTTAACACGTGTTATTCCACTCGCAATGAGACCGCTAGCTCTCAAGTCTTTACAGGATTGTTCTCATCAAGTCAAAACACTTTTAGATTTCAAGGTTTCCCCCAGAAAACTTGCTATGCCTGGTGGTCAGGTGCTAAGACAGTCATTCATCCAGCGGCCCGTCGTGTTTTTGAGCTAAAAAAATGTTTCAAGTTGACAGGAAATTTGAAAATATCACTTGACAATTATCTGTTATTGAAAGATTGGAAGATGAATACATGAACACCAACTATAAAATCTAAAGAAAACCTCCAAAAAACAAATAAATAATCAATGCTTAGCCTGGTGGGGGCACAAGTAAAGCCTGTTGACCCGCCAGGCTTACAATACACCGAGGGAAACCCTGGATTTCGTTTGTATTGTTGAAGAAATGACCACGACTTTTCGCTGCACTTCTGTTCGGACCAGAACATTATTTTCCAATAAATCCACATGTTTGTTGTTCTTATACTGACTCACAGGAAGTAAATCGATTTTTGGAACCACTTTTTTTTTTTTTCCTGTGTTGCAGCTGGGGTTCCCTTCCTGATCACAGCAGAACTGTTCAAACAGTCCCATCGTCCTGCAGCCTACATCATAGGAGGCTCCTTGAACTGGCTCTCTAATTTCACCGTGGGCTTTGTCTTCCCCTTCCTACAGGTGATCGCCGTACATCATCATCATCATCATCATCATCATCATCACGTGTCCCTGAGTCCTTAACATTTCTGGAGCGTTTTGATGCTATTGATGCATATTGATGCTGGTCCAATTACTGCTCAGAGTAACTGAGGCTCTGATTCACGTGAGCACATTGATACTTCGGTGGCACAGCGACTTCTTGCCTTTTGCTTTCAGCTGCTTTCTAAACTAAAATAAATAAATAAATAAATCTACTGCAGAATTTGTAGCATATTACAAAAGTATCCTTTCTTTCAGAAATATTTTTTCCGCTATCTTATGACATTTGAACTTCTGTGTGTTTTGGAGCAACATAAGCAACATAAGTGGACTAACCAGAAAATCTCAGAAATGCTAAATAGTCTAATTAAGGTGGTTGGGGGAAGCAAAACACTGTTTAAGGTAATTGTGCAAGGTGCAATAAATGAACCCTTCTGTCAAAATATTTTACTCTGAAACTTAATCTCTGGTTACATTTTTACGTAAATTCAATTAATGATCCAAAATCAATCAATCCATCCATTATTCTATCCATGAGTGAAATTGCCACCATTATGTTTTATAATGGGAATCAAGTTTTCTGATTGTAGTAGTGTTAGGTTTCTTCCACACACAGCTGCTTGCCCAAGGTTTTATTTGATTATATCAGAAAATTGGATGCTGTATACTAAATGTGTATACTACACAGATGCCATCTGATGTTTTTTTATTTTTATTTTGTAATACAATTTGTTGGTCTGTCACACGAACCCTTAATTTGAAATAAAATGAGAAAACGTAAAAAGAGATACTTTTTCAAGGCGCAGCACAACCTGATGCATACTTTATGAAAATCTGGCTTTTTTTATTTTATTTTTAATCCAGGCACTCCAACTTGAAAACTCATCTCTTTGCTCTCTTGTCTCTTCCGCCATCAGATGTCTGCCGGGTCCTATTGCTACCTGGTGTTCGCCACAGTTTGTTTTTCGGTCGCCATCTACGTTTACATTGTAATCCCAGAGACGAAAAACAAGACCTTCATGGAGATCAGCAGGATGTTCTCCAAGAAGGAGTCGATCCTGGAAACCCAGGGCCTGTTCCACGTCGACCAGCTGAAGCTGAAGAAGATGAACGGATACGGCGGTTTGGAGCACACGTCGCTGGAGTTCGACAGCTCCTCCTCCGTGCCTTAACTCAGGTTTAGGTTCTGTGAAGAACTGATTCTGCTCGCCAAAACCACCCGTCATTAGGCCTCCGTGGCCTTTCCCTTCTCTTCGGCACTTTGATATTTACAACTTCTGTTAAACTCCGGGCTCAAGGCCCAGTTCAGTGTATCCAGTTCTGCTACACGTGGTCGGTAACTTTCACATTGTTCCTGTATTTTGTCTTAGCTGCACCTCAGAATGACGCTTTCACATGTCAACACAACAACACAACTGACTGGCAGATCTTGATGGAAGACTGTAAGATTATATAACAGAGATATTTAACAGTTTGAGATCTTGTTTATCTTGTGAACTCAAGCGTGTATTTGTTATAAAGTTAAATTAGTCATTAACAGTTCCTTGACCAAATGGAACAAGAGGAGCTCCCAGTTTTTAATTCATGTTGATTTTCCTGACATAAGAAAACTATGGAGGCCCCTAGGGGACATGGAGGATTCTTTTTTCTTCTTTTGCGTTGTCTAATAATCTATTGATCAGTTCATGCAGCATAATTGAATACTGTAAGCCTTTCTTTCAGTGGCCATCAGACTTTCTGCTATAATGTAAGGCTTTCATAAAGTTTTCCATTTATGTTAATATCTGGTTGTGAAACACCTGAAGTTTTATATCTTTTTCTTTAGCACAGAAATGCACCACAGACCTGATGTAAACAGAAACTTTCCGTAAGAAGAAAAAGAAAAAATAGATCCAAAGTATTTGGACTGTTTCTGAGTTATTATCACTGGGTCATAAAGTCATCAGACAGTTTGATTGTGTCTCTTTGTGTTGGTCTGAATGGTTTAAAGAGCCGTTTTCATGTGCAGGTCCATCTCAGCCTTACACAAACAGACAGAAACATGCAGGGAATAAATCGATTTTCAATCAGTTTTGTGCATCAAAGAGTTAAGAAATAACACGTTTTCACTGAGGCTCTTTAAATGTGTATAGATTTGAAATTTTCAATTGACATTCGTGACTGTATACAAAATAGACCGGCAAATTACTAAGCATATTGTGAGGTAACGCAAACGTTTTGCAAGGTAGTGCAAAAGAAAAAGTTTCCCCCAAGGGTGCTCCGTAGAAAACAACAGTGTGGTTGTTTTGTCTTTTAGTTCATTTTGACTGTGATCTACTGGCTGTGTTGGTAAAGAAAAAAGTGCTGAAATGGATTTCTAAATGTAATTACACATGTTCATAGGTCTTGAACTGTTGAAATGGAACAACCTGAATTAAATAACATGTTGGTACTGTAGTTTATTTGTGTCAGTAGTTTATTTGTGTCTGTGATGTAACAGGACTCTTGGTCAGTGTTTCCAGATATCTTAGAAGAATAATCTCAGGTGAAACTTGGAGTAATTACATTTGATCATTACACTAATAGCCAAAACATTGTCTGGGGTTTTTCAAATGTTTTAAGGTCATTTTGATGTGCCCAATCCAAAATTGGCATTATGTCTTTCCGTAGAATTATATCCATCCATCCATCTTCTTACAACCTTGTACCTGGTGGGGTCAGGAGGGTGTTCCAGGCGAGAGGCGGGGTTCACCCTGGACAGGTCGCCAGTCTGTCGCAGTAGAATTATATTAGCCTCTTAAAATCAAAGGATTGTGGTTTTTTTGATATCTTAAAAATAATTTAACAACGTGTTATTTTCCCTTTATGACGTACTAGATTAACAGTAGCATAGCTTTGTGACAAGTATCATAGATATTTCAGCTTCCCACATTGCATTTTTTTAATATAGTTTAGCCATGCTATATGAAAAAAAAACAAACACACACATATTGGCAGATTTTCCATGAATACAGAACAGGCAGGAGTCTACTCTGGTTTGAGTAGGTGAGGTGGAATGGCTGTTGCAGTGGTACAGGGAGAACAATCTGCTCCTCAACAACTCAAAGACAAAAGAACTCATAATAGATTACAGGAGGAATAAAACGGACATTACACCACTAACCATTGGGGGAAAATGTGTGGAGAGGGTAGCTGATTTCCGTTTCCTGGGGGTCCACATTGAGCAGGGCCTCACATGGAACATGAACACCTTCGAGCTGATAAAAAAAGGCCACCAAAGACTGTACTTCCTGAGGGTTCTCAGGAGGAACAACATCAAGGAGAAGCTGCTGGTGTCTTTCTACAAGTGCTCCATAGAGAGCATACTGACCTACTGTGTCTGCGTATGGTATAACAGCAGCACTATGGCTCAAAGGAAAGCTCTCCAAAGGGTTGTGAATAAAGCCCAAAAAATCATTGGCTGCCCTCTCCCCTCACTGGAGGACCTGCACAGCGACCGCTGTCTAAGAAAAGCACAACAGATCACAAAGGACACTTCTCACCCCGGACATTCTCTGTTCACACTGCTGCCTTCAGGCAGAAGATACAGAGCAACCAGAACAAGAACCAACCGTCTCAGAGACAGTTTCTACCCGACAGCAATAACAAAACTAAATGCAATCAAAAACAACCATTAATCATCATGAATGATGTATGTGAGAATGTGGCTGTTCTTATTTTTTATTTTTTATTTTTTTTCCAGTTATTTGTTAATTCTTACATTGTGTGTGAATTGTGAGACAGTTATTTTTTGTTTTTAAGCATATGCACTGACTGATGGCACCTTTTAAATTTCGTTGTTCTTGTGACAATGACAATAAAGATTTATCTTATCTTTTGTCTTGCAATCCTACTTCTTAGTAGAGAAGGAGGAATCGCAGTGTGCTTTATTTTCTGTATGCACAGAACACAACCAGAAACACGTTGAAGTTAAATCAATTGTAAAAAAAAACAACATCAACTTCAGACTGCAAACATCCCTATACCAGTGTTTACTTCCACTACATTACAGCTGGCAGTTTATCAAGCTCACCTCCTTGATGTCTCCAGACTCTATGCTGTATAAAGTTTCAGTTTCGTGCCATCCTGTTGATTCTTTAGCTCTGCACCTCTAAGAGGTTTAACAGCATAATGTTCACTTGTGTTTTCATCTCATTTCTAACATCACACGCAAACCTGCTTATTTCCGATCATTTGGCCCTCAGAATACCTGCCTGTGTTCTCTCCTGCCCTTTGTGTCTTCAGGCCACCAGTGATGATGTATAAATGCACCGACACGTATCTGAGAAAAGCGACACCCGTTTGCTACCAGCTGTAAGCGTTTATGAGACAGAGTGTTACAACTCGGCCGGCCTGATCTTCAACTTTTAGCACCGCGCTGCTGCCACACAGAGAGTTTTATACTCCTCATCAAGTCTCGCTCTGTACAATCCACCTGCCTGGAAGCACCAACACTCAGGAACTGAACACACAGGAATAGTTTTTTTATTTTAAAAACCAGAACATTTTGACAGGTTTTGCCCTGACACGTGAACACGTGTCCACCGCTGGAGAGACAGGCATCAGCACCCCTCCTGACTCAATTAGAGATACTGGTGTAAGGAAATGGATGAATGGATGAATGGATTAATGGATTAATGAATGAATGAATGGATGGAGCAAGGGAGAGTGCCCAAGATGGGTAACTAGGAAAATTTATCTAACACTAACAAATAATTAAACATAAGGAACAAAACTAAAGTAACTAAAGGACTGAACTGAGATCAAACGGAAACAAAACTGACCTAATCAAAGAAAGAGACAAAGGAACATAGAATAACAAGGAAACTAGAACCAAACCTCAAACCAACCCAGAACCTGACAGATACTGTATATAGTAGCACTGTATAATTTGATAACAATTACTCTCACTGGTTTTTTGTAGTAATGACAGTATAGAGTACTGGATATAGATATTCTCTCCCTAAAGTATATGCACGATGCGTGTTTGGCATCAGCATAGATAAGCATCATCAACACTGGATCAGTAGCTGTAGCAAGTGTGTGTGACATGTATATGTGATTCATTTGAATAAACTTTCATCATTCTGGCATTGTGTGTATATGGAAAGTTAATCTGCAACTTTCCAGATTAACTTTGACTGTACAGCTCGGCTTATGTACATTGCAGAAACTGCCACTAGAGGTCACTTTTCATGCACCGATGAGTGCCTGCTGTCCCCAAGCAGGAAAAGTGAATCTGTTTCACACGAGCCAGTCTTCAGTATAAACGTTCCACGGCTCGCATTATTTGTCTGAGGGTCAACAAAGCAGTGACCTCTTCTGTTTACTCTTTTCAATAGAAAACGAAGCACTGATGTGTTGTTAGATTTTCGTACAGTTTTCAAAAACCAGAAAACAAAACAAAACAAAAAAAGACCAATACGCAGCTCAATACACAAGATGTCCTTCAAGTGTCTGTGCCTTTCTTTAGTGCAGAGGGAGTTTACCATGAAACCTATTTGAAGTCATTGTGCCCTTCAGCAGCTCATTGTATACTAGACCCTCATCTCAACAAGTAGCAACAGTTCGCAACTACCTGTAATGGTGGCCGTCCTATCAAGACTCAAAAGGGAGAGCCATGAGTTTGCCCCTATGCATAACAATGCAGCAGTTTCCCAGTTGCGACCCCTATGTTTGGTCCCTGGGGGACATAGTCTATTGACATTTGGTAGGCTCTTTACAGTTCAAATACACACACAAACATTTGTAGTTTCTCCAGATTCTAATAATGGTTGGCAGAGCTATAACATAAGTCAAGATGTTAATGCACTGAGGAGAATAACAGAATGATTGTTAATTATTATTTTTACTCTTCATAGTCTTAACTAGAGGTAATCTTACTGGGAGGTAAATGTTTAAAACAGCAACCTGCTCTTTTTTAGTCAGAAGAATTACAAACATGTTCAGTTTTCAATAAGACTTTTATGGAAAGTCGTCATAAAGCAGATGCTCCAGTCACTGTCATTGTTCAAGTTTCTTCAGAAAGTTGCTATAGATGCTGATGGTTCTGGGCTCGCTTGTAGACGTCAGTATTACAACGATCCTGAAGAAGGCTGTGAGTGGAAACCCCCAGATGTTGTGTTATGGGCTGCGTGTGGTTGAGCCGAACTGCCAGAATCGGTTACCACTGTTGCAGTTGCGTGACGAAACCTGCGTCCTTTAGTTCTCGGCCTCAAGTCATCCGCCCTTTCTTGTCACAACCTCTCTGTATGCAAACCCGTCGTGTGATTGGTCTGAATTTCTTGGGTGTGTTTATGTATGTGGAAAGAAATGCTGCACTTCAAGGGGCAGCTGTTCCATCCGTGCAAGGTATGACAGACTGTCGAGTGGCAGAGATATTCAGAACACTGATTTTTTGAGGATCAATTTTCTTAGAGGACGTTGACGGTTGTTCATAAGGTTCTTCATTTTATGATAAATTCTGTGCACAATAACTGCCAGATGTTTCAGAGCAGTCCCCAAAACAGTGGTTCTCAAAGATTTTCTGGGCCCCTCTATGGATTACAATAACCCCCCCCCAAAAAAAATAAATCAACTGGGCACATACATCATTTAATCAGACATAAACCTTTACACATATTTTGTTTTCAAATACAACTGAAGTTTATTTCACACTTCAGGTTGCAACAAAACAAACTACTAACCATATTTACAGTGAAACACTTTTGTGTAACTGTTTTTTTTTTTTTTTTCATTCATCCATACAACTTCCCAGCCCCCCCCCCCCCCCCCCCCCCCCGCCCCCCCTGCAATGGCACTGCGCCCCCATAGGGGGTGCGCCCCACACTTTGGGAACCACTACCCCAAAACAAAACCAGCTTTTGTTATCATCTTCTTGAGTTTTTTTTTTTTTAAGTCCTGCTACCCCAATAGATGATGGCAATAGAAACGGCGCTCTCTACAGATTTGTAGAAGATTTGCAGCATCTTGCTGCAAACGCTGAAGGAGCCACACTTCCTCAGCAAGAACACTGTGCTCTGCTTTCAGTTTTCACCGTTAGCCAGCAGTCACAAGAAATGCACTGAACGGCGCCCACCGCTAAATCCAAGACTGTTTCTCTCTTGAAATCACCGCAGTCACATCTTTTATAACCGCAATGAACAGAAATATAATCTTTCCAATTCCAAGCTTCATTTGTCTGGATAGGGAGTCTTACTCTTATTTCTCTTTCTTACAGCAGCAGGTGTAGCTAATGCGTTGAGAAAAATTAGGCAACAGCAAAGAGCCGTGGGACAGAAAAAAACGATGTCGGGGAAATACATTACACTACAGTGATACTGGGATTTCCAGAAAAAAAAGAGGTGTAAATTTTCTCCACTGACGACTCACTTTGTAAGCTGGAGGAATCGGCGACCTCAAAGGTGTGTTGTGTTTTGAGCCGACTGGGAAACTGAAACCACTAAGTGCAGCAGATGTAGCTGTGTCTGTAGCTGAAATAGTAGCACTTCAACTCAAAATACGTCCCATAAGGTCTGGAACCAAAAGATCCAATAAAGCTGTATACTTGGATTGCAATTTAACATTTCACTAATTAATTCTGCAACATAGCTGTGACAAACAAACAGCTCGAATCTGTGGGGACGGAGGTGTGTTTAGCTAGTGTGGTGCAGCCTGGTCCACGTAGAGGTCAATGCACAGTGACCATCTGCAACCTGTGATTTCAGTGGCGGCCGCATTCTGGATCTGGCCCGGAAGATACAGCTGTAAGATTATGAGGTTGACCAAGGACAAACTCGAATCCAACAGCCTGTCAGAAACTGCTGCGTTGATTTAAGAGGTCCAGTTGAACTATGTGAAAATGTGAGACACCGGAGACTACACCTGGCCGAGCCTTCAGAGCTCACCGTAAGGCTGGCTTACCTTTAAAACACAAACACACAGGTGTCAAACTCCAGTCCTCGAGGGCCGCAGTCCTGCAGTTTTTAGATATGCCTCATGTACAAAAAACGCTGGAATGAAATGACTTAATCACCTCCTCCTTGTGTAGATCAGTTCTCCAGAGCCTTAATGACCTAATTATTCTATTCAGGTGGTGCAGCAGAGGCACATCTAAAAGTTGCAGGACTGCAGCCCTGGAGGACTGGAGTTTGACATCCCTGCATAAACATCTCTGAACATTTTTAATTCAAGTTTACATTTTACAAGCTTAGATTTTATGCTTGCACTTTTTTTTTTTACTCTTATTTAGAATCAACAAGTTTCAGAACCATGCACCCCTCAGAAGGACGCGTTGACGAGACTGACTGAGTCAGTACGCACCTGCAGAGAGGCTGTGTATTCACAGTGTCACCTGGTCTACTTTAAAATGCTGGAATTCCTTGTCTGCAATACACTCTGTAGATGGTTAGCAGGGATGCAGACATTCCTGCAGGTTTTCTTTACACCTTGAACACTAAAGTCAGTCTCAGAACATATTGGGGTTTTGTTTTTCTGTCACAATAATAACATACATGGATTAATGGATGGATAACCTGCAAGAAATCACCTGGTTGTGTCATTCTTTTTGTTTTTACTTTACGAAGCACATTGAATGATAGTGCTAGAGTTCTCTTGTTGCTGGTTAACATCCTCTCAAAGACGACCATAGTATGTTTAAAGAGACATCATGAGCCCCATCGGTGACTGACCAACAGCGTCCTCACCCTCTGGCTCTAGACCACGTTCTTTTTTCCTATTCCAGCTCAATGTGTCTCAACTAGTGTTTTCCTCTTAGAGAAGCTCTGACATCTCATAACAATTTGTCTAAATCACAGCGCAAGCCCATCGTAATGAGCAGGCCACCACAGTTATGCTGATTACAGCATCAGGAGAGACTCGTCGACCACAAAAATAACTGCTGGAAGCTGGGACAGTGGGTAGGAAGACAGTAAGACAGAGTAAGTAGAGGAAAAATATGTTGCAGAAATGTTTCCCAAGAGAGCGTAGGAAAGCAAATTATTGAGTGGATCTTATTTGCCACCGTACCTCCGCTATTTATCCATGAAAGTGCAGTGAAGCCTGTTGCAATTCCAATGTTTATTCTAGTTTTTGACACGAATGAAGCACTATTGAGGAGGCCTAAACATATACAACAACTCATCAAACTTTACCCAAAATTGCCCCCTGAGTGAAATTCTTGTATTTTGATGACATTAAAAATATATGTATTTGTATAATGTATTTGTTTTATTTATTGTGCCCAAATAAAACAAATACAGGAAAAATGACCCAATTTCAACTACGTAATTATAAAACCCTACAGGAAATTATAAGTCAATAAGCTCCAGTTCCTGCTGTCTGGATGTTTTGCCCACACATTTCTTTAAGAAAGTCCTGCCTGTTATTATTAATGATCTGATCGTAAACTCATCGCTCTCATCAGGCGTTTTCCCCCAGGCTTTGAAAACAGCAGTAATCAAACCACTTATAAAAAAGAACAATCTGGACAAATCACTAATGCAAAATTACAGGTCGACCTCTGACCTCCCATTTATCAGCAAAGTTATTGAAAAAGCTGTGTGTAAACAATTAACTATAACCAACCGCTTTGACTCCTTCCAGTCTGGTTTTCGTGCTCACCACAGCACAGAGACCGCCCTCGTAAAAGTGTTCAATGACATCCATATAAATACGGACTGTGGCAGAACCACAGTGCTGGTTCTGTTGGACCTCAGTGCAGCTTTTGACACTGTTGACCATGACATATTACTGAATCGACTGTAGATTTTATGCTTGCACTCTCCGGTCCAGTGCTTAACTGGTTTGAATCCTACATAAAGAACAGGGATTTCTTTGTTTCAATTGAAAACTTTTCATCAATGAGGTCAAAGGTCACATGTGGGGAACCCCAAGGTTCAATCCTAGGGCCCCTTTTATTCAATATTTATATGCTCCCACTAGCTCAGGTTATAGCAGGAAATAATATTAGCTACCATAACTATGCAGATGACACAGCTCTACATTACGATGTCACCAGGTGACCTTTGACCCCATCCAATCATTGAACAGATGCTTAGAACGGATAAATGTGTGGATGTGCCAAAACTTTCTCCAGCTGAACAGAAACAAAACTGAAGTTATTATTTTTGGACCTAAAGAGGAACGATCTAGAGTTATAGATCTAGAGTCAATGCACAGCTTCAGTTATTACAACTAAAATCAGGCCATCAGGCCCGAAACCTGGGAGTAGTGATGGACTCTGACCTGAACCTCCAGAGCCACATAAAGACAGTTACAAAGTCGGCCTTCTCTCACCTGAAGAACATTTCCAGGATAAAAGGACTAATGTCTCAGCCAGATCTAGAGAAACTCATCCATGCGTTCATCTTCAGTCGTATTGATTATTGCAACAGCGTCTTCACAGGTCTGTCCAACAAATCAATCAAACAGCTGCAGCTGATCCAGAATGCTGCTGCTCGCGTTCTCACTAAAACCAGGAAGATAGAGCACATAACACCAGTTTTAAAGTCCCTCCACTGGCTCCCTGTAGCTCAAAGAATAGACTTTAAAATACTGTAGTTTATAGTTAGTTTGTAGTTAATAGTTTATAAATCACTGAACGGCTTAGCACCACAATACATCAAAGAGCTGCTGTTGTTGTATCAACCTTCCAGACCTCTCAGGTCTTCCAGTTCTGGTTCTGCTCTGCATCCCCAGAACCAGAACCAAACGAGGAGAAGCAGCTTTCAGCATCTATGTACCACAAATTTGGAACAAACTTCCAGAAAACTGTAAAACAGCTGAAACACTGACTTCTTTTAAATCTCGACTAAAAACCCACCTGTTTAGAATTGTATTTGAAATGTAATCAATTACAAATTTATTGATGGAACTTGACTTAATGTCGTGTTTTGATTATTGATTCTATGTTGCATTGTGCTTCTGTGTTTGATATGATGTAAAGCACTTTGAAATGCCTTGCTGCTGAAATGTGCTATACAAATAAAATTTGATTGATTGATTGATTGATTGATTGATTGATTGATTGATTGATTGATTGATTGATTGATTGATTCACTCACTCAATATCCCAGGTTTGTTTGTGGTTTCATTATGTTGCAGTGTATGCTTTTTAAGTCTAACACTACTAAACAATTAAATAAATATGAATGCTTTGTTTGTTATGAGGTAAATTTCTGGTAAATTATTTGTCGGTTTCTTTCATTGCTCGCCGTTGTTCGTCCCCTTTAGATGCTATTGCCAGAACAACATTTTGTTGTGTGAGAGGAGCCGGCCCACAATTTCCTATTTAAATTTGCATCACCAGGTACAAGTAAACGGACGGCTTTCTTGTTTGTATTGTATTGTTGTTATTTTTTTCAGTTACTTTCTGAGCTGCCTCGCGTTCGATGTTTTATGTAAGTCATTACGCAGATTTACTTATGTAGATCATTTATCTGCAAATCAGTTTGATTAATAATCTCATTTCTGTTTGCTTGTTTAGGTTTAGTGTTTGGTTTGACCTGCTTTCTAACGGTATAATCTAACAAAGTGCAGATATGCTGTCGATTCTACATTAAAAACCAGGAAGATTTTGGCTACAGATTGATGCCAGAAAACAAAAATGTCAAAGAATATAATTCACTTCCACAACATCAAACAGATGGCTGACGCTGATTCCTCATCACATTCTCTGACGACTCTACCTCACACTCTGCCCCTGCTCTTAATGTATTTATCGATGAAACATCTTAGCCACTCTGAGTGTTTCTCTCTCAGCAGTAATACAGTGTCACTTCCCATTAGCATAAGGCCTTAGCTAGAGATGGATTGCCTCTCTGCTGGTCCCATCCTCCAGGTGATTGATCTGTTAGCAGCGATTTCCCTTACAAACCTTTGATTAAGTGTTAGTTGTCTTTGCTTAAAGGGACCGGTGTGTGGGTGTGCGTGCGTGTGTGTGGGGGTGTGCGCGTGAGCTGTGTGACTGGAGGCCAACCCTCAGCGCCCTCAGCTGGATATCTTTCAGCTCTCTATTTAATGCTGTTCTTTACATATTCATTTTTACCACTGTTAGAAAACCACAGGCTGCCATACTCTCCTTGTGACGGTGCACAGCTGTGAGTGTGTGTGGGCGTGTGTGTGTCTGTGCATGAATTTGAGCATCACAATATGCTAACAGCAGAAAATAATAAAGCATTATTGATCGTCCTCTCGCCATGATGCATTCGATGTAGTGTGCATGATTCGGATCAGGAGGTATTTTAGAATACACACTGCATCCTACGAAGAGTTTCAGTGGCTCAGATTTTTGTTCTGTGAGCCTGTTATCACTGACACTTCCCTCTACCTGCATGTCATATCACAGTGAGCCTGTTGGGGGGGCGGGTATATTGTCAGAGTTGTGTAAAAACACAGAAATACAAAGTCACAGAACACACAGTCAACAATATTACGTCTTGCCGTCGTTACACATCAGATTGTTGATTAATGTTTCATGATTATGTTTCAAATGCAACTCTAAACAGCTGGGTTTTTAGTCTGGATTGAAAGGAACTCGGAGTTTCGGCTGTTTTGCAGTTTTCTGGAAATTCGTTCCAGATTTGTATAGGAGCAGAACGCTGCTCCTCCATATGCAGCATTCGTACATTTCTTTTAAAAAAAGTCAAAGACCCCTGTTTCATCAGGGCCCTTCAGAGCAGAGTCTCTACCGAGCGCGTTTGTGCATAAATCTACTGCAGTGGTGCCGATGCTTAAACCAGCCTGTTATCACAGACACTTCTCTTAGCTGTGAACACAACTGAAAATCATTAAATAACGAAAATTAAGTTAAAAATAAATTGTCAAAAAATAAATTGCAACACACTCACATTTTAGTCTCACTCTGTTAACATCTGACACATCCACCAAGCACTATGAAAGATGTGAAGCCAACCTTTGTACACACAACAAGCAGGATTCAGAACGCTAACTCTTCATTCTCAGATAGACGGAAAAAGATCTTGCCCAATTGTACCAAAAGGCTGTAGGAACCATCCAACACAGAGATGAACGGACCCCTACAGCAGAACAGATCCCTTCATTCAGGAGCCATTTGCTAAGGTCCTGTCCATTCTCTCTATCATGCATATCTCTCTCCATTTCGGAGTGAGAGAGAAGCGACGGCTGTGTAGATAACAGAGTCTTGTGTGCTGCGATTCAGGACATTTGATTGGCGCTTGGGGGTCGGGTTGATTGATAAGGATGCCTCCTGCTATCCCACCGACAGCTCCTGTCAGAAAGCAAGCTTGTTTCACATCAGATGTATTAAGAGGTACATCATGCTTCCCCACCCCCCAATACACACACACACACACACACACACGCCCGTGCCCACACACGGCAGCACTAAAACACGCACACTCACCGTGAGAGGAGCCAAAACAATTAGCTCATTCATTCGTTTAACTTGGTTTTCATTTCCGACTGCAGAAACTTAAAACCTGAGATAGCCGCAGTTACGAATTTATGCTTTGTCAGATTAATGTGACTTTTAATTTTGTTACTGTAGCCTCTGCAGAGCTGTGTGTGTGTCAGTGCCGGTTTGTTGCGATAATAAAAAAGCTTTTAGTATTAGTATCAATAAGACATACTGTATGTCTTGAGTGTTTCAAAAATGACACGAATGTAACAATTTCTTTCTACTTTTTTTTTACACAATGACAAGAACCCACCTTTTACACTCACAAGAATGTTGACACGTGTAAGGTGAAGTAAATCCATTGTTTTACCATCAATGTTTTCTCTGATTGCCACAGTGACCGGCACCAACGACCTTCGGGCCCCAACTCTTGGAAACTTCTTCTCGAGTTCAAATTGTGCATTTTACTTTAATTCTCTAGTTTTAGTCTGGTTCTCCTTTGCATTTTGTGAGTTAATTAGTCTCCCTTCCTGAGTTCCCCCGCTCAGAACCGTCGTCTGACAGTTGTTCCACCGTTCCTTAATTAGGATCACCTGGACCCAGTGCCACTCTCCACACTTCCCTCAGTTTATAGCTCTTTGGATTTCATTGTTCGGCCTGTGTCGCGTCTTGTTCTCCTCATCCAAGTTCAAGTTTACATTGTTCTCAACATAAAAATCTTAATTATGTACATAATTCCAAAATAATTGGATGTTTTCAAGCCTTTGTTTGAAAACATGTGTGGACTGAATAGAGGTGCGAGAGATAGGGATAGGGTTAGGGTTAGGGTTAGCTGCCTCCCACATTAGGTAGATTGGCTTTTTTAAAATGAATAGTTGTTTTGCATGGCTCTGGGATGGACAGGTGACTTGTCCAGGGTGTAAACTTGCTGGATAACCACCAGCTGCATGACAACCCCGAATAATTAAGCAGATATGGCTACTTGTTGGATGTTTGAAGTTGAAATTACAAAATGTTTTCTTACCAATTCATTGGCCACCCAATTTATCGAAGGCGATTTCCTACATTTTGAGAGATCGGTGATCTGTTGATTCTTACATGTGAAGCCTATCTTTTCCTCCAATCTCATCTACCTCAGCAAAGGTCTAAAAATCAACCAATGTCCTCTTCTGCTCTCCTGTGAAAGAGGTTTGACTGAGCGACAACTCAGTGGCTTTCTTGCTATATTTAGCAACATTTCAGACGGGAAAAGAAATTGGTATTGGCCAAAATTGGCATCAGCAGTTCAGGCTTTGTAAGGATTGCTAATCAGGGATCGGCCAAAGAACTGCAATCAGTGCACCTTTAGTTTTCTTGGATGGTGTTGATTTCAAATCAGGCGCTTCTTTCTTGGTCACCATCTTCTCAGTCCTTGGTGATGAAAGAAATTAGACTTGTACACAGTGACACCGGTGTTCAGGCAAGTCCTGGTACTGGGCCTGAGTAATAAAGTCTTGGTGGTGGCCTATAGAGTTCTATGTGATTTGTACACTAAACTAGAGCTTTGTGCACAGACAGAAAATAGCCTTTATAGCCTTTCTGTTCAAATAATGACAGGAGTAGACTTGGTGTCAAATAACTTAAGTGTTATTTTTAGCTTGCCATAAAATTAACAGGTGTTACAGCTTACTGTCATTATTATTATTATCTAAACATGAAGGACAGCGTACTCATATTTGTGTAGAATTGCATATATTTAATAGCAGCAACTGTTACCATTTGCCTATTTTACACTCTACTTTTAAGCATGATAGATAGAAATTATATTGGTAAAAACAATTGCAGCTTCTGTTGTCGTGGTTACCTGGTTAGCCTCTGAGGAGGACAGTGTAATCTCTGACAGTAAAGATTCTGTTCATGCTGACCGTGAGAGCTTCGATGACCCGGCCAACTGTAGGAAACTGGAGGTCTATACTGTATCTGATCGCCGTGTCTCTTTCCAGTCGTTGCTAATAACAGAGGTTTTATGTCTCACTTGTATTTTGTAATTGATCGATTTAATAATTAAACATCAATGTGATTTTTTTTTTCTTCTCCAAATGCAGTGAGGTTTGGACCGTCACTCTGCTCAGAATAATATAATTAACCAGAGTGGGTTTGTTTTTGTTTTTCATTGCATATGCAACATTTGTCACACTTCACTGTACTGCTTATTTAAATAATTCCTTCACCGGCAATATATTGGCAAATTAAAAGCACTTTGCCCCACAAGTCGATGACATTTTTTTGTTTGAGGTTTTTTGCTGGACAATATTAGAACACATCTGTGATGTCCAGCTCTATAAACGCTGATGTAGCAATTGAAATATTGGCCTATTTCCCTCTCACATACATGCATATCCTTCCTCTAAGTATTTTGTCAGACCGTTTGCTGCATACTTAGGTTTGAAGTTGGTATCTAGACAAGCTTTGTTTGTGTGCGGGGTGTGAGTATGCGTGCTGGTGTGTGTGTGTGTGTGTGTGTGTACATGCGAATCAGCAGTCAGAGATCTCACACACGCTGCTTCACTCAGGATCAGTCCCATTTGGTGGTCATCCTCTCAGGAATGCTGACTGAGGTCAGGCTGATTTTTGGTGTCAGTTTCACTCGTCATGATTGAAAATACTGAGAAAACTGGACCCAACCTATCTGTTGGACTTCACCCTCACTCACTCAACTCTCATTATATTTACCACTAGTGGCTAATCTTCACAGACTGCACAGAAAGGATGTGTGTTATTTAGTTGAGTAAGATTTTTGACATTTTGAAAAATCTATTCCAAGTATTTGGTTTTTGACAAGGATTTAATTCTAATCTGTTTTATAGGAAATGGTCAGCATTGGTGCTTGAAGCCCAGTGGGACAACGGCAGTTGTGGCCAAAAACACAACAATTGATTGTTCATATTTTTTTACACAGTGTGGCTGCAACAAAATATTGTGTGTTAAACTTTAGGACCACATCACCTTTAAATCCCCAATAGGCTGTGGGGAAAGATGGGAAGACTGGTTAGATGCTCATCTTAACCCTGGTCACACTTGTGTTCTAGAAAATAATATATCTAAAAGAAAAACAGAAAACAAATAGAACTGCTGGAAAACAGAATTAATACGATTTATAAATGATTAAAATAATGATTAGAGGCACATCTTCACTAGAAATATCTGGGGAAACTGTTGGGTGAAAGTGTGCATTATAACATTGGCCTACAGTTATATGCGGCAATACTAGTTGGGTGCAGAAACGGCGTGTGTGTGACAGACACAAAGAGAGAGGGAAGGACCTTTCATAGCCTTTGAAAATGCTGTAGTGTTATTTTATCTTGCAAATAAAGTGACAAATGACAGTTATTACAGCTTGCAGATATTCTCATGTGCATTGCATCTGTAAATTCTTCATAGGTGAAGAATTTACCTATGAAGGTAAATTCATAGATAAATTCATAGTGGTTCGCTTTTTCCACATATGCTGCAGCCTTACTCCTAATTTAATTAAATCAGCATCTTTTCTCAAAATTGGAACAAACACATGTGCCATCATGAGAGTGTCAACAACCGTGTTTGAGTATTTTGTAAAAAATTTTTAACCAAGAAATGACATTTACATTTGCTTCTAAAGCTCCATGGGGTTCCATGGTAGATCAGCCATTTTCAGGTCTCCTCCTCTTCAAAGATGTTCAATCAGAATCATTCTGAACTTCAGCTGGTGCCACTGCAGGACGTTCACAGAGCAGTTCTAAATTCTCCCTTTAAATCGAGGCTATGTGCTTTCTGTGGATCCTGTTCCTGCTGAGAAATGAACCAGCGGAAAGTCAAGAGGAGCAGGTTTTAGTCCAGAATGTCTCTGTACACTGTTGTATTCATTTCCCCCCTCCATTTTGACTAGTCTGCCATCCTCTTCTGTTACAAACCATCCCCCTAACATGACACTGCCTCCACCGTGCTTCACTGTAGGGATGGTATTGGTCTGGTGATGAGCCATGACTGGTTTCCTGCCAACTGGAAACAGAGTTTCCCCCCCTAGGAAACTTGGTGGTGGGGCGCCGAGGCAGTCCACTGGGTTTTTGTATTAAAAGATGTTAATCTGTCAGGAAATGTAACAGTTTTACTGGGTAATTATGTTACTGGAAAGCATTGCCGACAGTACTTAGACCCACAACTATACAAACAAAAGGATTTAACAAATTTAAATATAAATTATTTGCAATTCTTTTAAGTCCAAATTAAGTCATCAGTTACAGGATCTAAAAACACAATGCAATGCCTATCACATTTACAACCGGCCCATAGGATAAATGAATTAAACAGCTGCTTAGCAATGCTAACATTTTAATACGGATCACCCACATAGAAATTGAACATTTGTTTGAGGATATAAATGCTGATAAAAAAAAAATCTGATTTAATGGTTTCAGCATAGATAAATGAAAAGATTTAAAATTGTTTAATATCTAAATGGAAAATCTTAAGGCGCTGACAAGTTCACTCTGGAAAAGTTCAAAGAACAATCTCCAAAGTTAGTTTAGTTACCGCAGCTACAATCTGATGCTGTGAGTTTAACCTTTAAGTCTGAGCTCTGTTTGCTTACAGCAAGCCGAGGTGAGTGGTGGAAGTTCGTCCTCAGAGAGAGCTGAAGTGAGCTGCGGGTAATGAGGACGACGGCTGAAACGAGAAGGCCCGGGTACTCTGACCCACCAGAGCACCTGTGGAGGCATCAGGCCAGCCTACCGGAGGAGCTGTGAGGAAGAGGTGAGCGATGAAGCAGAGGCGCCTGGAGCTGACCGTGGGTGACCTTGAACCGAGGTGAACTGCAGTCGAGGTGGAGGTGGACCCGACAAGAATACAGTCCAAGAACACAAGTCGATTGATCATAAACTTAGGAATACAATTGTACAAAAAGGCAAAAAAAAAAATTTTTTTAAATCATCATTTGTAAATAGCTTTGTAAATTGACTCAGTTAATCTTCATAGGATGCTACCATTGGTTTGAGGGTCACTGAGAGAACCAGAACCAGATCTCAAAGCAACGTACAACAACACAGCAACGACCCATATTGATTGAGAATCTAACCTTCAATCAGATCACACTGTATCACCGTCACCATGTGGAGACGATGCAAAGCAGCTGCAGTGTTTCCCCTAACAGGAATAACGTTGCCGTTGACTAGTTTCCGCTGCTGATGTTGATCTGAGACTGTACTTGTACAGACCACATGAGAAGGTTGCCATGGGGATATTGAGATCAATGAACTCTACTCTGGGAGACCTGCCACTGGTCTGATCCTGAACACAGTGGAGTGTGAGTGCCACACACACTGCTCTGGTGATTCTGCCAAAGGCCTGATCGCTGTCACCAGAGCGCCCACTGGTGTTTGACAGGGGAAGGACGACTCTGCGCGGGCAGCGCGTCAGATTTCCTCCGCCTTTTTTGACTTGTTGGAAACTAGAGCCACAGCCGGAGCGATTACAGCCGATAACAAATGTCACTGTGCTTGTTCAGCCGACCTGGGTGTTCTGGTGAGCCTTCAGATCAGCCGTCACTCCTCCCCTGCCTGAACGTGCAGTGTGACGTAATTATGCCAGGATGGAAAAGGTTCGTCCTGTTATCCCCATTCATCACTCTGGACGAGGTATTGTTTATTGGGCGAGAGTTGCTCTGTCTGCTGAAGCCGGGCTGGGTCGAAATCAATCAGTCCTAAAAACCACAATGATCCGTTACCTTTGGGTAATTAAGGATTAATTAACGATAATGAATGTGTGCGATTCTTCTGGGTTAGAGCAGAACTAATTTGTAATCATTCGGGGCTTCCAAGTGATTTTTGCAGACTTTGAAGTGCGAGCGAGCCATTCATTCATTCATTCATTCATTCATTTATTGCATGGCGGTGAGGGGTGGGGTCAATAACGCTAATCGCCTGTAATCCTTTTAAGGTCTCTCGCTTTGAGGTGCCAATACACAAGCTGACCATATTCAGGACCGCGCAACCCTGGAGGAGGAAGAAGAAGAAGAAGAAGAAGAAGAAGTATGGGGGTGCGGGAGACAGGTGTGTGTGTGTGTTGGGGGGGGGGGGGGGGGGGGGGGGTCGACAGTTTGCGGGGTCATGAAAACCACCTTTGCCTCTTAATGTCAGTTGATGCTTCCAGAACCGGACACACCCTCATTAAGACCAGACCCTGGGTCGTGTTGGACCGGAGCAGGCCGGGTTCCTCCTCGCTTCTTTCTGCTCCGGACAGCTCCCCAGGTAAAGGGGGAGATGACAAAGGGTGGTGGATGGGTGGAGGGGAGAGAGAGGAGGGGATTGAAGAGAGAGGACGGGGGTAGATCAGGGTATCCGCTTTTGTTTTGCAGGAAAGAAAAAAAAGGGGGCTTGTTCTTAGCAGAGCCTCCTGGGTGTGTGAGCGCGGTGTGGGATGGGAGCAGAGACAGGAAACGCGGAGCTTCCAGCCTTCAGTCCTGCCACAGAGCGCAGCAGCAGCAGCAGCAGCAGCAGCAGCAGCAGCAGCAGCAGCAGCAGCAGCAGCAGGGGAAGCATCCAATCACAGCGGCAACACTGACGAGACGGAGCTCGGTCGCCTCACACTCACCTGAAGGCCGCAGATGAGGACGCGGTCCTGGAGGAGCTCCGCGGCGCTTCATCCAAAACTTCTTCTTCTTTTTTTCTTCTGCAAGTGCACTTAGACTTTCTTCAGCCGTGACTCAAGTCATCGGTTTTACTCTCATCGGTGAATTGTTTTTTTAATTTTTTTTTATCGTTATAATTTTCTCTCTTAATTTGCTGGGGGGAGAAAAAAAATGCAATGGGCGAGCGTGAGCCGCGCTGTCAGTACCGCTGACCTTTGGAGGATTTCTTTGTAATCTGTTGGACTTGTCGACTCGACTGGAAGCCTTGGATGAGCTTTGACTTCTGCGAGCCCAAAACGGACACCTGCCAGTAAAAAAAAGAAAGAAAAAAAAAACCCCGGAGGGTTTGTCCACCTTCATCATTCCATCTATCCATCCATCCATCCATCTATCCATCATGGGGGCCGTGCCATCCAGACTCGGCTATCTGTGAGAGCTTCCCTCCGTCTCTCCTGTCTCCGCTGAAACGTCGCATGCCCGAGTGAAATAACCAAATCTCCGCTTTCTTCTTTGTAGATTTCTGCACCTGCTTGTGTTCTGCTTCTATGCTCAGGTATGTATCTTTAAAAAAAATAATAATAATTTAGATTTTTTAAAATTGTATTTATTTATTTATTTATTTATTTATTTATTTATTTATGTATGTATGTATTTATTTATTTATTGCAAGAGCCATTCAAATATAATGCAGCAATGGTGCACCGTAACGTTATGTGATGAAACACTATCTGATGGCTCCCACGGCGGACAGCGGGGCTCACTCCGGCCCTGGCAGACGCGCGGCGGCCCGTCGGGCAGGAGGAAATGATTTAGTGAGAAAAGAAAAAAAAAAAAAAAAAATGGCATCAGGTAGTTTGTGGCTTTATCCTGAATTTGGATGATAAATTCATATTTATAGGCCTAGTAAGCCGATTCAGTGCGTTTTCACGCGAATAATCCAACATTGATTCAACAAAATGTTTTTCTCTCTCTTACTCTGTGTGTGGGTGTGGGTGTGGGTGTGTGTGTGTGTGTGTGTGTGTGTACACCGAGGCGGACATTCTCCTTACGCACAACCTGTAATCACAAAGTCCGTCCCTTTGGACGCGGTCACCGTCATCTGGCGGACTCTCTTTTGGAAGTTGTCACA
>NC_040248.1:23426791-23605160 GCF_001444195.1 Xiphophorus couchianus | reverse complement strand
CCCCTCATTGGCTGCTTGGGTGGCCATCTTGGAGCGGTCGTCAAGTTGTGAGTAGTGCCTGTCGAATCAGATCACTGCCAGGACTCCTCGATCCCCATCACCTCTCCCTGGCGGAAATTCCCCGGCACTAGTAAGCTCAATTCACAAGTACTAGTCCCAGTTTGCTCTTTATACTCAACTTCCTGATCTGTGTCTCCAGAGCGCCGATCATGTCGGTCCTCAGCAGCCTGGCCATCAGCTGACCTTCATCACACATTTAACATTTTTTCCTGTAAATGAATCCTTTGAACTATTTGGTTTCCTGAATGCATCCCTGCATGTGGGTCCGGAACATTGCTAAAACCATGACAGTAGTGTTCCTCCAGGAAACTCACCTCTCTGAGATAGAGCACAGTAGGCTTAACCCTCGTGTGTAACGGTGGGGGTATATCAGACCCCGCTTGGCATAATAGAATAGTATAGTATAGAATTCAACTTTATTGTCATTGCACTGTCACAAGTACAAGCAACAAGATGTAGTTTGCATCTATCCAGCTGTACTCTACGAGATATAAATATTTATTTACAGATGTACAAGACTATGTATGTATGGACTATAAGGGGTTATAGCAAGAGATACAGATATTGTGTATAAATATAAATAAGGGAGCTATATGCACAGATTATACAGATTATACAGAATATACAAGAATGTTAGGGAATGGATTATAGATAAATAATGGCAGATAAAATTTACAGGTTGTATGTGTGTGTGAAGAAAACAGTCCGTGATGTGTGTGTGTGTGTGTGTGTGTGTGAGAGGATAGTCCATGTGTTATTGTTGTATGAGAGGATAGGGGAGTACAGTCCTTATAGTTTATGTTTTATGTCAGGAGGCGTTCAAAAGCGTGACAGCTGTGGGAAAGAAGCTGTTCCGGTGCCTGGTGGTTCTGGTCCGTAGGCTTCTGTAGCGCCTCCCAGAGGGCAGGAGGGAAAAGAGTGTGTGTGCTGGGTGAGTGGAGTCCTTTGTGATTTTCCCGGCCCTTTTCAAACACGGCTTCCTGTAGATGTCCTTGATGGCAGGGAGCGGTGCCCCGGCGATATACTGGGCAATTTTCACCACCCTCTGCAGCGCCTGCCGGTCGGAGACAGAGCAGTTCCCGTACCAAGCTGTAATACAGTTGGTGAGGATGCTCTCAATGGTGCAGCGGTAGAAGTTCGTGAGGATCTCTGAGGACAGGTGGTTCTTCCTCAGGGTCCTCATGAAGAAGAGGCGCTGATGCGCCTTCTTAATGAGTTTGGAGCAGCTGGTCGTCCAAGTCAGGTCCTCGGAGATGTGGACTCCCAGGAACTTAAAGGTGTCCACACGCTCCACCACTGTCCCCTTAATGTGGATGGGTGGATGTGGGTCAGCGTTCCTCCTGAAGTCCACGATAAGCTCCTTGGTCTTCTCGGTGTTCAGCTGCAGGTTGTTGATTGCTATGGGTTATGATGCTGGTTTTAGTTTATAATAAGAATCAAGTTGGCTTCCTGTTACAGCCAGGAACACAGAGGAGCTAGCTAACTGTGTTCACTCGGCTGCATGCCGGCATCTCACGTGAACTCTGGTGTTTGTCTACTGTAAGGTGCAGGGCCGGTCTTAGGAAGATGTGGGCCCCTGGGCTTGAGCCATGATTGTGGGCCCTACTTAATCATGGTTATACAATAGCACATTAAACACACATATGTGTGTGTGTATTGTAAAGGAAGAAATATTTATTATTAACTTTGAACAAAACGTTTGGCTCGTATCTTCCTTAAAAGCCGGGTCCTCTCGGCGAGCAGCAGGGCAGCTGTAAAGCGAAACTACAACAAGGCGTGTTTACGTCACAGATCACAGAGTTTAATCTCATACAAAGCAATCGACAACAAAGCTGCAGAGGAACAGAGATATGCATTTTTCTCATAAGAATAAAGACACACAAGGGGAAGACAAACGAACACAAAACACAAAGACAAAAAAAGGCAAAAATAGCGGCCGCTCTCTCTCTCTCGGCGTGCTCCGTGTACGTAATTTTATACCAAATAGGTGTTTCCCTATTTAATATATGCAGTCAAGGCGTTCTGTTCTTTGACCAATTAGAAACTCCCTCAGGGACTCAGAAAAACCTGGAAACTCCCCTCATTATGGCAAAGATGTCTGGTTTTTGTCTAAGTAAAAGGGCGGACCACTTCGCGTTCATCTCCGTCTGGTACGGGGAGAGGCGCCAAGAAGTCTCTTGCCCCCTCGGAATGTAAATTTATTACTCTGTCTTCAGCGGGGGAGGAAAAAGCCCTGCTTGTTTAAATGTCTGCTATTGTTAGCTCCCACATGCTCAACAGAAAACTGTTCCAAATAAAAGTGTTGGCTATACCTTTACACATGTCGTATATTAGCTGTATTAAGCACCAAAATAATCATTATTTCTTAACAGTATATATATATATATATATATATATATATATATATATATATATATATATATATATATAATCTCCCTGATTTCCTGCCCTTTGGGTGGTCGGCGTTGGTCGTAACTTACTTGTGGAACCGATCCGATCCACCAACCGTATCTATCTACAAAGAAACAAAAATCAGTCACTATCCACCATGAGAGGCTGATGCCAGAACAAATCAGACAGTTTTTCAACAACACCACTAAAATCCTCTTAGCCTGTGATAAAATTAAGGCTTTCTGACCTTATTCATTCACAAAAATACAACGCATCTTTGGTGACATGGTGTGTGTCACACTGAATATGAACCAAAGAACAGCAGCAGGTTAGCTTCCTCTGTGTTACAGCTAGTAACAGAGGATGTAGAAGTACAATTTTTTCTGCGTTGTTTGCGATGTAAGAGCTCCTGTTTAGTTTTCGCCTCAGCGGGGTCCACTCGGACCCCAAGCCCAGCTACCTCCCGCTCTGCTTCCAGAGTCAGAGTCAACTGTATTGCTTCAGTCTCACACACACAAGGGATAAAAGAATGGGCTTTAATCAGGTATTTAGTGCATCACATAAATCAGGTCGTACAAGGGGGGTGGCAACCTTAATATCCCAGAGGGTCACATTTGAGACGATCCATGAATATAAGGACATAGAAGGTAGATATAATACAGCAGTGGGCAGACTTGAGGGACAAGAAATTACTTTTATAAACGAGGATGTCCTGCCAGGTTCAGAGTGGACATTTTATAAACATATTTTCGACATGATGATAATTAAATCACACGGTATAGTAGTCTGTGGTGGAGATTTCAATGTAAGATTAAATCCTTCTGAAGATACCTCTAAACAATCCACTGTTAACTGCAGCATAGATAGGAAGATTAGGAAGATGGTTAAAGAGCTGGGGACTATACATTTTACTCAGCAGCTCATATTCGAGAATTGATGACTTTTTTTATGTATAACAAGTATTTAGGTCGAGTAGAAAAATGTCATATCAGGCTGATCAGTGACGTATGGTGAGGTCATAGCTGGTGAGGCTCTGACTTAATCATAATCAGATGTACAAATATAGACCCTCTGCATGTTATTGTTTACATAAGGACATTTCGCGCATGCGGACAACGCTAAAGACTATTCCTTTACATCCATAGCCGCACTGCCGCCGTAGAATAACTTTAACTCAATCAAACTTGGACATGTACTGTAGATATTCTTCACTTCGTGCTCCACAGCAAAGGGAAAAACCGTCAAAGTGAAACTCAAATCACGTCTTTCTCGCTCTCAGCATCAGAGCAACTACGCGCATACTCGTTGCCATAGCAACTGACAACAACAAAACAAAAAAAACACTGAGATATTTCCCACACAAAGAGCAGAACATTATTATTACTATTATTACATTATTAGTAGTATGGCTTTAGGCTTAATGTTTATTTTGCGATTATTAATAAGTGATTGCTGTGGTAAGAGGAGAAAACTATAAATATATTGCTGCACTTTACTCCATGGCTAGCTCCATGGCTAGCTCCATGGCTAGCTCCATGGCTAGCTCCATGGCTAGCTCCATGGCTAGCTCCATGGCTAGCTCCATGGCTAGCTCCATGGCTAGCTCCATGGCTAGCTCCATGGCTAGCTCGCTGTTTCTGTCTCTTACTCTGCAGTTGTGGAGTCACAATGTATGGGTCATGAGCGCCCCCTGCCATGAGGCCAGAGAACTGCCTGCCTCACCTCGAGTCTGTTCTCTGGTTTCTGATCGCTGCTCAGCACAGAAACAGGTTACACACACAGTTTGTGATGCCACAAGGTTAATTTAGCTGATTTTACTCGTGTGTTTGAAGAGGAAAATAAAAATTTCCACAGTGCTCCAATGTAAAGATGTAAAACAAAAATTTATTCCACTGTTTTTTGTGCCATCCTTTACAAGAGCAACCAAATTCCTAAATAACCCCCACAAAACCGTGTGGCTCTGTCGATTTTTACTTGCAGCACCTTTCCTTCTCTCTGCTCTCCTCTAACCTTGTTAAGGCTCCAGCGGCACACCTCATTTACATAAATTGCAAAATGGCCAATTAAGTTATAAAGCATACAAACTTAAAATTAAACACTTATTCACAATAAACCGTTATGAAATTAGGTACATGCAATATAATAACGAAACCTAAACCTCACCAAATGCATTTATTAAATTACTAATTAAACAAATAAGTTTTAACAGTAACTGAATATTTTGTACATTAACTTGGCCTCCACACAGTTGGTGACAACAAACTGAACATTATATAAATAAGCTAAATTATGGAAAATCAATTCATACATTAAATGTTTTTTAATCATTTTATTTGTGACATACAGGCAGGAGGCTCAGCTCAGCTGCTGCTGCTTCACCTGCTGCTGCTTCACCTGCTGCGCTTCCAAGCATTTATATGGGAAAATGCAAAAATTCAGCGATTTTGAAGAAAAAAAATAATCAGAATTGGCAAAGCTAAATGAAAAACAAATACTTTATAGTACAAACCACAGGGTGAAAATAGCAATATAAATTATTTTATCATTATATATTATTTTTCCATGAAGACAAGGGAAGCTCTGTCTCACCTGCCTCTCCTGACCGCACGTCTCTGTGGCTGATGGATCTCTCGGACCATTAACATCTACTTTATATAAAAGTAATGTTACAAAACAAAAACACCGTTTCTATGGAGACTTAACTCTAGCATATCCAAGGGTAAAATTAAAGAAAGGTTAAAGCAAGAAATTCAGACATATATACAGGATAATGACAATGGAGAAGTTTCCCTGTAATATTATGGGGTGCCTGTAAAGCTGTCTTGAGACATCAAAAAGTTAGAAATGTTGCCTTTAGTACTTTCTTTTCCCAAATATATATTCCCAAATATATTAGTGTGTGTTGCAGAATGTGTCAATGATGGGCACTACCTTAAAATACTGTGTACAACTACGCTTTATAAACTTCGGTCCATTTGTAATATTTTACTGGCAGATTTTAAGCCACATTCAATATGGCGGATACTGTGACGTATCGCAGCAACGGTCTGCATTATCATGTCTATGCTGCATACTCCACTAAGTTAGAATACTTTTTAAAGTATGACTTATTTTTCTCTGTCCCCACGTGCAAATGTTAATATAAATACCCGGAAAGCTCCAACCACGTGACTGAATTACCATGGCAACGGCCTCTGGCCGAGTCTGTTTCCAACATCTAATAATAACAATAGATTGTATTAAAAGCCAATTGAACTCTGAGCTTCTACCTGCATGTTAGGCTGCCTGGTTCAACAAGGTTCGGTGAGGTTCGGTAGGTTCGGTAGGTTGAGTTCATGTGGGTTTTACTAACCGCTTCCTGTTGATGGGACATCTGGAAACCAGCTCTCCGCAACATGACGACAGGAATTGGAGGTGAATTTGGTTTTGGTCTAAATCTCCCAACCGAACCATTAACCAAGTTCAGTCCGGTTCAAACTTTTTATCTGGTTTATTGTGGCTTTTATTTTGACAGTCTTCCCCTCTTGAGTTGTTGAGTGTTATTATTTTGAAACTCCCGGCGGAAATATGTTAGAAAAACTTCCGCTAGCGTTGCGCCGGTCCCAAAAAGTGCATCCCCGATCGGTGCGGATAATCCGGCTCCAGTGGGCCGGGAAGCCGCCGAAATGAGCCCGAGGAGCAGCTAGCGGACCCCGGGAAGGTAACCTGCCGCTAAATGTCCCGGTCCGTCCCGTTTTCAGAGCTCCACACGCCGCCCAGTATGCTAACTGGAGCTAGCATCTGCTACCTGCATCAGGGTAAACAGTCCCGACCAGATCCAGAACCTGCTGGTTCTGCTGGGAAATATCTGGATTAGGCTGGTTCTTTCTGCAGCCGAGGAGAGGACACACCTGGACACTCCTCCCCTTAAATCAAACCAGGTGTCGGGTCACGTTGCTGTCCTAAATCTGATCACATGACCGGAACCCGCCCTACAGGTTCTGCGACCTTCCTGATGGCAACCATCCCCGACCCCCGTCAGGGCCTTCAGGTCAAACCAGCCTGGTTTCCATGGAGACGGCTCCACCCTGCTGGTTCTGGGTCCAGGTGTCCTGCAGGTTGGGACACTTGGATCCAGAACCAGTCCAGAAGGGTTCTGGTTCTGGACCGTCCTGCTGTTTTTTCTGTCTTTAGACCAATCAAACTGCAATGTTTCTCTTGGCCTCTGATTGGCTGAGTCTGATATCTGATCATGTTTTATTCTTTCTGTCCTTCATTGTCCAGAACCGGCCCAGAACGTCAGGTTCTCAAAGAGTTTCCTCTGATTGGAAACTGATCAATAATCAAAGATGCTGCAGGTTTTTTCTCAGTTCACCTCTGCCTTTCTCTCTCTCCAGGCTTTGATATGCTCTCTCGCCCGCTGACAGAGACCCACCGCAGGGGGCGTGGCCCGACAGCAGAAGCCCTGCCCACTGATCTCCCATTGGTCGATGCAGACGAGGCTCCTGCAGGTGGTTTTGTCTCTTCTTTGTTGGTTTGTGCGTCCACCGGTAAAGGTGTTAACTCCAGCTATTCACCTGCAGGAGGACCCGCCCCCCCGGCCCCTCCCTGCTGCTCCTGCGCCTCCCTCTTGCCCCGCCTCCTGGCGGCTCACCGCATGGAGGTGCGGCGCCTCCTACGAGGAGCTTTGTCGTCTCTCGGCCGCCGTATGGACTCTCTGGAGAGGAAGAGGAGGAAGAGGAGGAAGGACGGAGGAA
This sequence comes from Xiphophorus couchianus, assembly GCF_001444195.1. Taxonomy (NCBI): domain Eukaryota; kingdom Metazoa; phylum Chordata; class Actinopteri; order Cyprinodontiformes; family Poeciliidae; genus Xiphophorus; species Xiphophorus couchianus. The sequence goes on along the minus strand of NC_040248.1, from coordinate 23,597,973 downwards.
GAGGAGGTGGGTCCATTTCCTGCGACTGAAGAGGTTAATGGGGCGCTGGCGGTTAGGGTTTCTTGTTTATCGTAATAAAGTTCTTCTACCGTTACGATAAATGCAGATTAATGATGTTTAAACTCTAAAACTGCCTGTGTTGTTGGGTTGTTCACCCTTGTATGTGTGTCGATAAAATAGAAAAAATAATATAATGAAGTTATTGAGAGCATTTTACTGATGCAAATCACACATTTATAAGACTGCTGACCAAAGGACTGAATACACCTGGAGATGTTAAAGGTGTTTGTAGGGCCCTGATTGGTTCTTGTTTGCTCTGGTAGGTTCTGTTTGGCACTAGTTGGTTACGGTTGGCCTTGATTGGCTGTGATTGGCCCCTATTGGCTTTAGTTAGCTCTGGTTGGCCCCGATTGGCTCTGGTAGGTTCTGATTGGCTCTGGTCCACACTGGTTGGCTCATAGCCAATCAGAGACCTGAAAAAAGGTCATGAGTAGATAATGAGTTATTGTCACTTATTATTATCACAATTGTAGCACAAAATATGATTTAAAATGGATCCATCATGCCTTTAAATCCTTCCTTTTCACATGTAACTCATTCACCTCTGGTCTGTATAAAGTAGAACTGCTTCGCTCTGAATTCCTCGTTTACCTGTAATCTGGTGTTTTACAGAAACTTGGTTTTTTTTGTTTTTGAAAGGAATCCGGGATTAGTTGAACATGTCGGCCTAAATATGTTGTATTTTTTTAATAAACTAAAATATTGCTATTTCTGATAATTCCTTCAAATTATCAAATTATTCCTTCATGTTCTATTATATTTTTCACCCATGGAGGTCGTCATTTTTTCACCGATGGGTTGATTAGGTCATCAGGTCAGAACTAAAACATGCAGGATGCCGGCCCTCGAGGACCGACTTTGGGCCCCCCTGCTATAAACCCTTCTTTCTTTCATGACGAATTCTGCCCTGCCAGTAAAATGCTCACTGCAGAAGAGACGCTTGCAGTCTGGCTTATTAAAAAACACACACACAAAGCGTAGCCTGGCGGGGGGGCACGTAGAGCCTGGCAGCCCGCCAGGCCTGTAATACACTGGGGGAGAGCCTGCTGAGGAGGGTGAGGAGCCTTCTACCAGGTGTCCAGAGGCTCCTCCCCCTTCATCATCTGCCTTAGTCACCTAACCTCACCTGCTTTCTTCCTCACCAGGTCCTCCTAGTATCACCTGCAACTCCTTCTCTTGCTCACCTGCATCGTTGCCTCATGTCATCACTTCCTCTTCGTGGTCACCCTCCGCTTCATCAGACCGTATCAACCCAACTCCTTCCTGCAGCTTCAGCCAATCAGAGCAGAGTAGGAGGGGCAGTGAAGGAGAGGAGGTGAGGAGGAGGAAGAGGAGGAGAAGCCATGAAGGCTTTCTTCCTCCAGGGAATGAGGAGGAGGAGGAAGAGGAGAGGTTTGTGGGTCAGATGGTGGTCTCTGTCAGAGGAAGAGGAGGACCTGAGGAAGCAGAGACAGAGCCTCTCGTCCTCCATGACTTCAACCAGAGGAAACGCAGACGAAGGGTCAGCCAATCAGAGCAGGGCTTCAGCGTGCTGGTGAAGAAGAACGGCTACAGGTGAGTCCGGGTCGCTGAAGGTGTGCGGCGCACCCAGGTGACGCGATTCTGACGTGCTCTGCTTCTGTCCTAGCTCCCAGCATGCACTGCTTCCTCTGCAGGCGGCCGAGATTGGCCAGACCTGTGGCCAATCACAAGCCCTCGCTGTGCTGCCTGGACGGTGGATGTTTTGTGACATCATCACGCACCTGTCCTCCAAACGGACCCACCCACAGCCATGGCTGCAGAACCCCACCCCAGTGCTACACCTGTCTGCCGTTGCCATGGAGACGGTGTTAGACTGGGTGAAGGGCGGAGCCTATTGGAGTCCTCTGCGTTCTCTGAGGGACTGGACAGCACCGCCCAGTTTGGACAGCGACCACAGGTAGGGGGCGGGGCCGTGGGGATGAGGGAGGGGTCTGTGGGATCTGAACCCAGGACTCCCTCGCTGCAAGGCAGCAGCCGCTGCTCCGTGAAAGCTTTATCATGGATCGATTGCTCAGGCCTGAACGGTAGCAGTTCGTCATCCTCCCTCTAGGGGTCACTGCCAGCACAAGGTCGGTCTGGCTATGTAGCTGGCTGTTTGGTTAATCCGGACGTTGCCGTTGGAGACGGCGTGCTCCAGGTTTTCCTTATGTCTGCGTCCAGAGTCTGTTACCATGGTGATGGACTCATTGGTTCCTCCTGTTTCACCTGATTTATTACCAATCAGCTGATTAATAAGTTACATGAATAATCCATTTATTTACTAACTAACTTATGTTTCATCCTCAGCTACATAAGAAGACCGACAACCAGGTAACAGATTACCTGAAACACACTGTGTGTGTGTGTGTGTGTGTGTGTGTGTGTGTGTGTGTGTGTGTGTGCGCACGCGCTAATAGGTGAACCCATCTCTGTTTCAGCTGTACAGGTTCTCTCCAGGGTCATCACAAGCTGTGGTCCAATCACAGTACCTGGAGCCTGTGGTTGCCAAGGCGACGAGCCTTGCCCCTAAATTTATGTTCAGCCAATGGGCTGTCTGCTGCCCTCCCTGCTGACCAATCAGCAGCGCTCTCAGAGTTTCACAGCACAAATGTGAAGGTGATGATGATGTTGATAACGGTAATGATGATGATGATGACGATAATAATGATGATGGTTCTTGTGACCCAGCTCAGTAAACGAGTGTCGCAGATCAGAATACGGCGTGCGTCGCCGCGGGAGACCCCTCTCACACCAATGGGACTGCCCAAAGCGAAACGGTAAGAAAACAGACAAAGTTTCTCCAGCATTCAGCAGAAATTAGTCCGATGGGTTTTGGGAATCCCGTAGAAACCTCAGAAATAATCAGTTTAATGATGAAGTCATCTAGTTATGTTTGGCCATTCTGCTGCCTGGAAAGTGCTGGTGTTTCTGATGTTGGTGGGGAAACGTTTCCCGTTTACACTGCGTCGCCAAGACACTTTCAGTCAGCTGCAGTTGTCCTGCCAGATCACTGGGTGGCGCTAGTATTTTAACAGTAACCCGTCTGCTACATTTCCTTTCCCAGACGTTACGCTGTCCGCCATTGTTTCTGTTATTCGGCTGTTGAAGCACAGAATAAGCCGTAGGCTCTGTGCTTGAGCGCTCTCAGTACTTGGCTCATCTGCTGGGCGTCACAGCACCGCTCCAATCTGACACCTGGTTTCAAAACGAGCCGAAAGGGGAAAGGTCACTTCTTAACGAGCGGCTGGACCGCAACAAATAGGTTATGGTTCAGCTGAAGAGTGGCGCCGTGTCAACGGGCCTTAGAGGAGAACTGTCATTATGAAGATCTTTGTAACTTTCGCACATCAGTCCGGTTTGGACCTCCACATCCCATCAGGCCATCGGTACCAACATTCAGGAAGCTGGACTTCCTGAATATCTGACCTGTGTTCCAGTTTTTCCACAATCCCAGTTTAATTTTGAGGATTTTTCCAAATTTTCCTCTAGAGTGATGATGGTTCTGACCGGGTTGAATCCTCAGAACCTTCTGGATTTAACCAGCGTCTCCATCCACTCTGTCTCCCACAGCTGGAGAATTTCCTGGTTTCTATCCAATCAGAGCAGAGAAACGCTGCCAATAGATCTGGTTGTGGAAGGTTCTGGTGAACCTGTCAGAACCCGACCTCAGGAGCAGTTCAGGGCGGTTCTGGTTGATGATGACGATGATACTTCCTGTGTTCCTCAGGTTGAAGAAGAAGGAGTTCACCCTGGAGGAGATCTACACCAACAAGAACTACGAGGCCCCACCCAACATCAGGTAGGTACCGGTACCGGACCTCAGAGGTCCGACAGGATCTCTTCTGGTGTTGCTTTCTGTAGTCGGTGCTGACAATCAGGGCAGTCTGCCATTAGATCCTGATTGGCTGATGACTGTTGCTAACATCATTTAGGGTTACAACCCATAGGTGACAGCGTGCCTTCAACTCAGCTTCCCAGCATGCTTTGTGTGTTTCCTGCAGGAGCCTGGAAACCATATTTGAGGAGCCTCGGGAGAAAGATGGAGCGCTGCTCCTGATTGGCCAGCAGAAGCGTCGCCGGCTCCTCCTCTTCCCTGACTTCACTCAGCCCAGGAAGAGGAAGAAACCCCAAGGTCCGCCATGAACCCAGCACCTCTGGTTCTTCATCAGCATCAGACGCTGATCTGCTTCCTGTTTCCTCCAGGGCTGGGTCTTCCTGTTTCTTTGGTGCCCAGAAAACGAGCCGCAGTGCGGCGACACGTTCACGGCGGCGGGCTGGATGACGGCAGCGACCTGGACGTGATGCTGGTGGAGCGCCTGAGCGAACTCGATGACTTCCTGACTCAGCAGGGCCTGGACGTATGACATCATTTCCTGACAGCTGACTAAATGGACACACCAATGGTGACGGTGTGAGGAGGTGAATGGAGACATGTCTGCAGAGGCTGAGCCTTGGATCAGGCAACACCCCCTCCGGGAGGCTCCACCCTCTACAGATACACCTGTGGACTGCCAGTCTCTGCAGTACCCTGTAGTACTCTGTAGTACTCTGGAGTGTTGTGAACTGTGATGTTTATTTCTGATGAAAACTGTATTTTTGGACAAATAAAGTAATTTCTTGTCTGAAACATTTTCTGGCTGTCCAATCGTCTGCCAGCAGCTCAGGCTGTGATTGGTCCATCTTACAGAACAGGCAGGTCCATGGAGGCTCAGTCCAGCTTCTCCATCAGGACTTCGAAGGACTCCAGAATCTTCAGCCACAGGAAGCCAAATCCAGCTTAACATCACACGACCCAGAGGTCATGTGACCCAGGGGTCACATGAGCCAATGACCTCTGAGAGGGTCCAGGAGGGGCTCTGAAGTCGACTACCTGCAGTTCTAACTGTGATTCTGATGTTCTGGGTCAGCGGTCCTGAAGGCCTGCTGAGGATTTTTTCTGGTGTCCATATGATGTTTCTGCAAGTGAAGCTGGAACCCGAACGGGTTCGGAACCAGATTGGGTTTTATTCCAGCTGGTTTATCAAGCTTCCCAGCGGCTTCTAGTCCGTTTAATCATTTGAACTCTGGTTCTGATTTTCACTCGGTGTCAGGTGGTTCTGATGTACTGAAGTTCTGTCAGAACTGTTGTGGGGGTACTAAAAGGTTCTGGTTGAATCGTATTGTCCAACCAGACTGGGCTGACTTCGTAGGAACAGAACCGATCAGGTCTTGTGCGAAATTCTGTTCCCCTGTGAAAATCTGCCCCCTTGTGTCGGGAGCGCGCATTGCAGCCAGAGAGGCGGATCTGACCATTTTCACGGCGCTTCTGATCGATTTCTCGGTAAAAACAACTCAGTTAATCATTTAGTTTAATCGGCTGCTATTGTTTACAAAATTGTAAAAATAATTAAATAAACGAGGTCTTTTTACGCTGTTTTGTGTTATTTTAAACGCCAAGAGAATCGGTCTTTTTCTAACTTTTGTCACTTCCGCCTGACAGAAATAAAAGTCAGTCACCAAAACACAGTTTTCCAACACGTAGTGTGTATTTATAATTCTTCATTGCTGATATAAGAGGATGGCTGAAAGCAGGGCACAAAAATTAAGACTTCCTGAAAAGACGAGAGCGTGGACTTTCTGGTAAATCCCGTTCTAATGTAAAATATGACACCTAGAAATTTCCTTACTACAGTAATCTGTCATATTTTCGTCTTTCCTTTATCTAAAAATCTCCGGTACCGCTAGGGAACAGCACTGCGCCTGCGCAACCCTCTTCAGAGGAAGAAGAAGAAGTCTGACGCAACATCTGCTGACGTCACATCCTACGAAGATGATGGCGGTGTCCACAGCGAGGTTGTTGAGCGGAGCATCGAGAAAATGCTGCAGGTAAATTCAGCTGGAACACCTGAGCTCTTTAAGCAGGCCAGGGGCGATTCTAGGGTCTGACCTTTAGGGGGGCTGAGCCCCCAGCAGGGCTAAGACCCATGAGAAGATATTCTAAATCTAACTGCTTATTTACATACATTCACAAACAAAATTAAGAGACATGTTGTCAGTAATTCATATAATAAAAAAACAATGTTGATTTTACTCAAACATATACTTATAAAGAGTAAAATGAGAGAAACTTTACATTTTTTCCAGAGTTGCATAAACTCAGTTTGAAACAGAATCTCTAGATTACATCATAGCTGCTAACATCTGCTAACATTAATGAGACACAAGCAGATGTGGAGTCACTCAGTCCTAGTGGGGTCTGCTGCCCGGAAATTGTAATAAAATCTACTCAAAACGATGCAGTTCATTTGAAGAACATTTTACTAAATTCATAGGATTAATAAACCTAAAACCAGTTTATTATCAAGGTAGAAGGTCAGATTAATGACTAGTGAAAATGAGTCCTTAACCTGAACTTTATTTAAAAATCATACTTAGAAATTGTATTACCCTTATTTAATCTGAATGTTATGCAGCTGTTGGCCTTTTATTTTTACAAGAATGAATGTCCATCTATGGAAAAGTGGACATGATGAGTCGGGTTTTAATATTTCAGTTCACAGTTCATGAAGTGAGTCAATCATAGTTTCAGTACCAAACACCTTTCTGTTCACACAGAACCAGCTTGACCCAAACATCCTGCACTGTTCTTTAGTTTGACCTTATTTAAGTGACTCCAGAGAGATTTGGAAATGAATTACAAAACAACACAACAGTCACTAATCAAACTTCAAAACAGACCAATAAGAGAAATTAACAAGGTGAAGAACCAGGATCAGACTGACCCATTACTTATCCAAATATTTTGCACTTATACAACATTTTGTACTGAACTACAAAATACTCTTCAAATAAATAAAGCCAATGCTGTACACAATTTCATTCATAAACATAAAAATAATTCTAAATTAAGTACTGCATTGACACTTAAAATTGCCCATTGCAAAAACTTGCTAAGCATAATATTTTGCATTGTAAGTTGTCATCTGAATAAAGATGCTGATGATACAAGTCTGGCCTCTTTTAGCTGGTTAAAGATATATATATATATATATATATATATATATATAATTTATAATTGTTCAGCGCGTCTTTTAACTCACGTCTGTAGTTTTAAAAGCGTTTTTGCTCCTAAGGACAGTGAATCGAGTCCAGGATGTTTTAAAAAGACGCGGCTTGATTGCAGCTCACTGCGGCTGCGCAGTGTCCGTCTCTAGGCAACCGTGACGTTCAGCGTCGGTCCGTAGCGTTCTGGGGTCCTTTAGCTCCCGAGTCGAGAATTTAGCTGACCTTAATATAGCCTGTGTTTTATTTTGGTCATTATTGTTAAACTTAGTGTTGATGTGTTTATGATAGGCGTTTCTATCGGACAGTTAAGCATCGGTTCAATACGATACTTATATAAATATCATTATTATTATAAATAATAATGGAGGAAGTGGGTCTAAGAGAGAAATTCAAATGATTAACTTTGAATCAATCATTTAATGGGATGCACATTTAACGGCCAAATATGGCACGACTCCGTATTTTACGGGATGAGTGGCAACAGTGGCGGCTGGCCAGTAGGGGGCGCTTGTGCGCCGCCCCCTTTAAATTGTTTAGATAATAAATGATTTCTATTCTGAACTGCAAAATACTTAGAAATGTATTTATTCATACTGTGTGTCCAATAGACATGTTAGAATTTATTAAAATAGTAAATACATAATTCTAATTGCTCACATTGTGCACACTTCCCATGTGCAGGGCGCCGTCCTAATGAGAGTGTATGTAGGCGCATCAACTTTTGGCAAGCAGGTGATCTGAGGCTGACTTTTAATTGGTTGTTTAAGGTTTTCCACAGGGCGCAGCGCTCTGCGTCCCGGACACACCCATTTTGTTGTGTCATTACTGGTAGAGCGTCAGTACTGGCTAATTGTTTTAAAACATTGTGTGATTGGACAATCCCCGATTCGACTCATTAGCGCAGCTGCAGTTCGTTAGGTCGATTCACGTTTGCATTAAGCAATGCATTTTACTGCTTTCCGTGTTTGCTATTTCAAAGTTCTGGCACGGAGGAAATGTGGACAACAACTGGGGTAAGAAACTTAAAACATCTTTCAGAAAAATGCAAACGGCACGAAAACAGCCGCAGCCACCTAGACAATGCAATGAAGCTAAGTTTTTGGGGGAAACTTAGCATAGCTGAAAGGTGCTTTTCAACTCTGAAAAGAATCAAGACTTTTCTGAGAAACTCAATGACTCAGGACAGGCTGAATGCATTGGCCATGTTGTCAATGGAGAAAAGACTAGTCACAGAGATGACTGACTTTAACAAGCATGTAATTGAGAAATTTGCAGGGCAGAAGGAAAGGAGGGCAAAATTCATGTTCAAATAGTGCTATTTTTTAAGATTTGTTTTGTTTGTTTTTCATTTGTTTGTTTGTGTGCGCCCCCCTCAGTTTTTTTAGCACCAGCCGCTACTGGTTTTAGGGGTAATAAAACTGTATTTTAGCACCATGTGACCATCGTTTGGGGTCAGTTTGGGGTGATGTGATGGTGAATGTTATGTTCCCTAAGTAAGTCCAGAACAGGCTGGTGTCTATTTCGGCTCGTTTGCTGGTAACAAGTCCGCTCTTCTTCTTCTTCTCGCTCCTACCCGCTGCTCTCTACCCCCCTCCCCAGGGAAAGGCTGGGCCTGTAACAGTTAATGCGCTGTATGTGTTTCAGGGCGCCGTCGCCACGCTGCAGCCAGAGCCGCAGCCTGAGCAGCGGTGAGTCCCTGCAGGAGGTAAATGATGATGACATCAGATCTGTCAGCCAATCAGCTTCCTCTGCCTCTGCAGGTCTCCGCCCACTGCCCCGACCCCGGCCGTTTACCCTGCTCATCGTTACGGGAGGCTGTTACCTTGGTTACCATCAGTACAAAAGGCGAGGCCAACTGGATGAAGAGGCTGCACCCCATTTAGCCACGCCTACTCAGGTAAGACACACATGGACCTTACCACAGGGGCCGCTTTTCATTGGCTGATGCCCATTCTACGTGGTCACGTGCGTGGCCGTCTCACAAACACACTTAGCTTCCCGTTAGCTAAGTACAGCATAATGGCAGAACTGATACAACCTCTACACCTTGTAGCCTGTCTGCTACACAGTCTGACGTTAGCTAAACTGATCAATATGCAATGTGTCTGTATCTGACATACACTAAAGGTTTTATTTTAGCAGAAAAGGCTTTGGACTAAACTGTTACTCCTGTTAGCCACGTTAGCACCAAGTACAGCTAGTCAGTCAACCATCGCTGTGTTCAGGGAAGCGCTGATTAATAATCGAGAAATAAATATCAAGCCTGGAAACTTGATATCGTAACAAACTGAATGTTATGTTTCTAACGTATCTTTGCTCGTCTTGCGGGGAGCAGGCGGTTGCCATGGTAACAGGTGTGCTTAAACTACAGAGAGAGAGAGAGTAAAAAGGTAGGAATGGTTTTGAGTTGATCACCTGTTCAGGTTATTTTACCTTTGTTTCCCTTTGCTGTGGCTCATTACAGCCGCTGTAGTTTCTAAACGTTGGACTAATTACCTCGTTAGTTTGTGAGTTTACGTCATTCACAACAAACATCAAATAGAACAAATATATTTCATAAAATTTTAACAAACAAATGGCTTCTACCGTGATAATTATGTGAAATTAAATGAATTATATCCCAACTTCAGAAGATTTGCCTTTACCTTTACAGAGCTCTTTGGTTCCTCCTATCAGACTGTAGCTTCTCATATTGAGGTCAAAGTTCAGATCTACCATAACTGACTGACACCTGCTGGCCTCAGGTTTGCAACCAGCTTGTGACTGAGAAACCAGTAACCTCCTCCCAGTTGATGACATGAACTTGTTAGTTCCTCTGTCCATTTAGCAGCTGATATATTGTGAAAATCCGCTAGAAATGATTCACTAATCAGTCATGTTTACATAGAAACAACCAGGCTGTGTTTGTGAGACTTGCGGTCACGTGGGTCGGTTGTGGGCGGAGCTTGGTAAGGTCCATTATGAGGTGGAGCTAGTTCAGCTGCATGGTCCCACTGAGACCTATAGCAAAGTGGGTGAAGTTTATGCCTCCTAAATGTAAAGAGGGCGTGGTCTAATGGTGGGGGAGGTAAAACCCCTGCCAGAAGGTCTCAACCGTTTTTGATGTCACTTCCCCTTTTCATTTTGTCTTGCACAGTTGGATTGGTTCTGACCTAGTTCTGAAGCTGGGTCCGGTTTATTCAGAGATCTGAGACACAAGTTACCGTGGCAACATTAAAGCCACAGCAGCAGAGGCATGTGTTTGTAAACACTCAATTCAGACACTGGAGCCGTTACCATGGTAACCCCACCATCACTTCCTGCTCCGGCAGTGGACCCGATCATGTTTCGGACTGCAGGTGAACCTGCAGGTGTTCCTCCTCAGAACCGACCAATCAGCAGCTGGCTTTCTTTCTGAGCATGTGCAGAACTGCTTATGTAACAGGGCAGGGTTAACCAATCCCGTGGAGCCAAGTCAGTGACATCACTCAGGTGGATGACCTCACTCTGATTGGTTCTCTGGGTGAAAGGTGAAGGTGATGTCACACAGTCCTGCTACCTCTCCTTACAGCCAGCCTGCCTCCTGATTGGTCAGATAGCCTGCTGTGATTGGTCAATCAGTAACCATGCATTACAGCAGCAGGCTGTGATTGGTCAGCTCCCAGCTGATTGTTGATCAGCGTATTGATTAGCAGAGCGATGACTCAGCAGTACGAAGGACCAATCGTGGCCATCGATCCGGATTTTTCCATCACACCACGGACTCTGACCCGTGTGCTATTAATATCCGCGGCGTGGCAGAGTGGGCGGAGACTAGCCGCCTTAACCCCAGCCGCCTCCTCCTTCTCCTCTTCCTCTGCTGCCTCTGCGGCTCAGCCTCACTCGCCATGTGCCGCCGGCCCACTCAGCTCCCGGCGCCGGCCCGACCCGCACGCTCATGGTGAGGTTCTGCAGGCCTGCGCGGCCCGACCGCGGCCCGCTGCGGCAGGTGAGGCGGTGGCGGGGCGAGGGCGGCGGCAGGGGAGGGGGCGGAAGGAGCGTAGCTGCTGGACCTTTCAGGTGGGAGAGAGGAACCCTTCAGAACCGGCCCCGGCCTGACCTCTGACCTGTAGCTGCTGCCTGCCTCTGATCCAATCCAGCTGCACGCTGAGGTCCGCTCCGGCTACCGTAGAACCTGGCTCAGGCACCACAACCAGAACCTGTAATCATTTCTTTACTCCAGAAACCTACTGATCCGATCAGGAACCAGATCCGTTCTGAGAGCAGAACCATTACGATCAGTCTGGGAGAGCCGTCAGCGGTTCTGGACAGAGAGACAGAGACAGAGAGACAGAGAGACAGAGAGACAGAGACAGAGAGAGACAGAGAGACAGAGACAGAGAGAGAGAGACAGACAGACAGACAGACAGACAGACAGACAGACAGACAGACAGACAGACAGACAGAGAGAGAGAGAGAGAGAGAGAGAGAGAGAGAGAGAGAGAGAGACAGAGACAGAGACAGAGAGAGACAGACAGACAGACAGACAGACAGACAGACAGACAGACAGACAGACAGACAGACAGACAGAGAGAGAGAGAGAGAGAGAGAGAGAGAGAGATTATCAGGAGATGAAGCCAGATTAGCGCAGATTACAGGTTGCCATGGAGATGGCATCTGATCCACTGGAAGCCTGCTGACCCAGTTATCCAGCCACTGGCCCGGTTCTACTGGTTCTGGATGGGTCCCTGATTCAGAGTCCCTCAGCTGGTCCGGCCGGAACCAGAACCGAGCTGGACCTGGAGGTGGGGGCTAGTTAGCTAGCTGCCTAACATCTGGCTCCTCCTGTGCTGACCTTTGATCCTCCTGATGCTCCGCCTCCTCGTGCTCGCCGCCTCTCATTGAAGCCTGTTTATGACTGGTTTAGTTTTCAGATTGTTGTCTTCCTGTCAGCTGACCATCGTGTCTCCGCCCCTTTTCTTTATGCTCCGCCCCTTCCTGTCAGGCTCCGGGTGCCTCGTTTGGCTCTGCGTCACCGTCTGAGCGCGCTCAGTAGTGGTGTCTGTCGCCCCGCCCACTGGCACCGCCGGCCAATTGCTTTCCTCGGCTTCTTCCTGTCTGTCAATGCCCTGCGGCCGCTGGCCAATCGGGTAAGAGCGGCTCTGACAGGGCTTCTGATTGGATGATGAGAAAAGGGGAGGAGAGCGACCATATATGTACACCCTGTTGTGTTTCTTCCTGCTGCTCTGCGACCCGAGGGAACTGGAACCGGCCCAGCGCCCAGTGATGCTGTAGTTTTTGTTTGGACCCGCAGGTGGCGCTTTACCGGACCTTCCCGACCCGCTTCATGTCCCGGGCCTGGGGCCGGCTCAATGGACTGGACCTACCTACCTGGCTCCGCAAACCCATCTACTCCCTCTACATCTGGACATTCGGGGTCAACATGCAGGTCTGGACAAGAACCAGAACCAGAACCAGAGTGGTATCGGCTCCTCTGACAGTGTTGTTCCCCTGTTTGTCCACTAGGAGGCAGCAGTGGAGGACCTGCATCACTATAAGAACCTGGGCGAGTTCTTCCGCCGCCGCCTCAAACCCGCGGTCCGACCCGTCTGTGCCGCTTCATGCCTGGTAAGCTCCTCCCACCGGAACCAGAACCAGAGCCTTACATCCACTCTCTGACGGGACGGGCAGATTGATTTGGGTATTCATCTGAACCTCCTCAGTGCGGAGGGAAGAACCAGCAGAACTCTTTGGTTCTGGTACTGTCGGGTCACCAGCTGGTACTAGTTCTGTTGGGTCACTGGGTTCTGGCTCTGTTTGCAGACATCACCGGCTGATGGCAGGATCCTCCATTTTGGGCAGGTCCAGAACTCGCAAGTGGAGCAGGTGAAGGGCGTGACCTACAGCCTGGAGAACTTCCTGGGACCGCCCAGCAGGCCGAGCCCGGGTGAGCGGCGCCGACCCACCAGAACTCCGGTTCCAGTTTGGGTACTGACCTGTGCGGTTCCGTTTCAGACCCGGCGTCCTTCCAGGACCGGCTGCTGTCGTCTCCGGACCGCGCCCTGTTCCACGTGGTTGTTTACCTGGCGCCGGGCGACTACCACTGCTTTCACTCGCCGGCCGACTGGAGGGTGGAGCTGCGTCGCCACTTCCCGGGTGAGTGTTTGCAGGGCGACGAGCGGGTCGTCACCGTGCCGGCGCTCACCGCTCCATATCACCGCCAGGCTCGCTGATGTCGGTGAACCCGGGCGTGGCGCGTTGGGTCAAGGAGCTGTTCTGCCTCAACGAGCGCGTGGTGCTGAGCGGCCAATGGCGGCACGGCTTCTTCTCCCTCACGGCGGTGGGCGCCACCAACGTGGGCTCCATCAGGGTCTACTTCGACCAGGTGAGTTCCTGCCGGAGGTCTGGCTGGCCAGATGAGTCCGGGTCCACCGGAACCCAGATGGGTCCCACTGAAGGCTCAGAGGGAAGAACCAGTTCCTACTGGAGGCGGGCTCTTGGCAAGCAACGGCCAATCAGAACGCTACGAGCAGCGCTATGTTTAGTTCAGAAGATTGAGGGGTAAAACGGCAAAACGAGGAAAAAATGTCGGATCAGAACCAGAATCACAGCAAACAGCTGAGTCCAGAACTTTATCCGTGCCTCGGATCTTAAATGTGCGTTCACTCCAGCCCAGTTTAATCCGCTTTAATCCAATTCCAGGGCCGGTCCGTTTCAGGTGTGAATGCTAATCGGACTAAAAAAAGCGAACCCTGATCCGACTGACAACTTTGCTTCGGACCGGTCTGGTCCAGTCCAGTTTGGTCCTGTTTGGTCTGGTCAGTTAGTTAACTCTTCTTAGCGTTCTCTGTATCCAGGGAGGGAACCTGAGTTAGCGTTAGCCTACGTATCAAAACATCAGCAGTTTTCTCAGCTTTAATTTAATATTTTATAGAAATCGGGTAAGAAATATGACTATTTCTGTGACAGATTCCTGCTCATTGGACCCGTCTGGTTTTGCAGATGTGACTCGCAGTAATGGCCGCCTGCAAGAGCTGCGCTAACTTTAGCGCAAAACAAGAACACTCACCAGTTCCCACTTGTCAAACCGTGTAATCAGTAGAACGTTGTTGGACGGCATCTCCTACCTAAGCTGGTGAGCAGCAGCCATGTAAGACGCCGACGTCCGGCTGGTCATGTGACCCTACAACCAGATAATGACTGACACACTGAATGGTGTTTGTTTGGTTTAGTTTTGTGCTGAAGAAATTAAGGAAAGGGTTTTATTTTAAAATAAATCTTTAAATTAATAAAAGTGAATCTAACAGAAGTGGAAGAAATGACCCTGGTTATATGCATATTTTCACACCAGAGAAAAAGTGGGCATATATTTATGCAAACTTTGACCAAAGTTCATTTTTCTACATGCTGATTTGTGCGTAAAATGTGGCGCTGCACATTTTTTGTGCTGCTTTAGACGTGAGGCCCTGGTCTGACCCGGTCTCTTTTCTTCCTCAGGAGCTGCGGACCAACGCTCCTCGCTACAGCAAAGGGTCGTTCCAGGACCGCAGCTACGTTGCCACGAGCGACCAGGTGAAGGCCAGCGAAGGGGGTGTGGCCTTGTGTAAAGGCGAGCCTGTGGGCGAGTTCAACCTGGGCTCCACCATCGTCCTGCTGTTTGAGGCGCCGGCAGATTTCACCTTTGACCTGCAGCCAGGACAGCGAATCAGGATGGGGGAACCCCTCGGCAGCCTCTGATTGGCCAGAGGCCGTAGCGTATTTTTATTGGCTGGGGACTGTGAGGGCAGAGCTTTATGCAGGACGGACAGAAGACACGTGCTTTGTGCCTAAGCTCTGTCTGCTCCACACTGCTGCCTGTGGCCAAAGGTTGAACTTCTGGTTGGTAGAAAGCACTGTGACATCATCAGTGAGGTCCTGATTGGCTGAGAGCCATAAACTGTCAGTTTGTTTATTTTTGTAAATTATGTGTAAAGAATAAATTTATACTTTGAGCAGCTTCGGATTTGAATCTTTACCAGAAAAACCTTTTATGTTTGCTCACAGAGGCAGTTTAGTTCCAGTCTGGGTCCAGTTTGGTTCCAGTCTGGGTCCAATCTGGGTCCAGTTTGGTTCCAATCTTTGTTCCAGTCTGGGTCCTGAACTAGTGATGGGGCACCAGGACTTGCAGCTGATCTGGTATTTGATCTGGGGTAGTTCTGACGTGTCAACTGGACCTTACAGTGAATCAGGTTCTGATCAGATCTGCTTTTTCGTCTCCATGGTAACAAAGGATTTATGAAACAAGCTGCAGATGAGATCAATGAGATCAAAGACCCAAAACATTAAAGCTTTTATTTGATGTTTCTGAACACGAAACATTTCAAAGCTCTGATTATTGTTCACGGCGACCCAGAGCCGACCCGGTTCTGACACAGAACTAACCCGGAACCAGGAAATCTAGGATGCACATCAGTACCGGGCCTCATCCAGAGCCGGGTCGGTTCCGGTCCGGTCTGTCAGCCTCGCCCGGGGCAGCAGAACCAGCAGCAGTGCCAGCAGGACGGCGCCAGGCAGCAGTCGCCGTAGCGATGGAATCGCGGCTCCGCCAGGCCGCCGTGCCGCCAGCCGTCATCGGGAACTTCCTTCCCAAGCCAAAGCTTCCCATCGCCAGATGAAGCTCCGCCCCTGGGGGCAGAGCTTCGCGAGGAAGAGGAGCAGGAGACGAAGGTCTGCTGGGCCTTCACCGCCAGGAAGGACGCCAGGTCCAGGTCCAGACCGGCGGCGCCACCGCGCGGCCGCGGCGTGTTCTGCCGACACTGGGGACACGGGATCCACGCCTGAGGAGGAGGAGGAGGAAGAGGAGCGCCTTTAGGGTCGACCCGACTGCTGATGACACGTCCTGTGAGGAAGATCAGACCGGTCCTCTAGTGACCTTTGACCCGGTCAGGTTCCCAACAGAACTCATGACGTCAGTGAAGATTCAGCACTTCAGAACCCGAGCTCCGGACCGAAACCAGAACCAGAACCTGGACCCTGTCAGGGTTAGGAAACAGCCCTCCTGCTGACCTCTTGACCTCACCTGCTCGTTGATCACCGTGTCGAGTCTCTTCAGACACGCCTGGCAGAAGGCGTGGCCACAGTGGAGTCGCCGTGGCAACCGCGTCAGCAAGTCGTAGCTGCCGAAACACACGATGCACGCCAGGTCCGGCCTCCTGCCCGACATCGCCGTCTCCATGGCAACAGAGGAGCAGGGAGGGGGGGGCAGGGGATCATCATCCTCCTCTTCATCTTCATGAATCATCTTCCCTGTCAGGATCAGATTTATTAAAACGTTTCAGCAGAAAGTTTTACAACATGAATCTTGAAAATAAATCGACAACAATTTCAAAATGTTTATGAATGATTCATTTATGGATTAAAGGAGATCAGGGTTTCGGCTGTTTTTCACTTTCCTGGAAGTTTGTTCCAGGTTTGTGGCGCATAGAAGCTGAATGCAGCTTCTCCATGTTTGGTTCTGCTTCTGATGCAGAACCAGAACCAGCAGGTTGATCCAGCAGCAGATCTTTAATCCGTCCAGTGATTTATAAAGTAGAAATCACACAGAACCGGGTGGTGTAGAACCGGGTGGTGTAGAACCGGGAGGTATAGAACCGGGTGGTGTCTCTATCTTCTTGGTTCTAGTCAGAACTCCAGCTGCAGCGTTCTGGTTCTGAATCTCAGTCTGACCGGCTCCAGGAATCCTCTGCTTGGGATTTCCTCCAACCAGACGCCACCTTTAATGGGAGCAATGGAATCCATAACATGTGAAGCTTCGAGTGGCTTCACATGCTCATCTCCATGGTAACAGCTGGAAGGCCAGGAGGAAGAGCAGAAGTATTAAACGTTCTGCGGTGCTCGGCGGATAAATGATCAGACGTCAGAGACTCTGGAAACATTCACAGCCTGACTGATGATTCAACATCCTGAGTCGGACCAAAGGTTTTAAGAACATCTCAGCTTTCTGCCTCTCTGTCATTAAAATCTCCCACAAATAGAAATAATCAGTGAATATAACAGATAGAAGGTCATTAGTCAGAAAATGTACATATTTAGGGGTTTTCTATAGAATCTGTCAGAGCTCATTAATGACCTTTTAGCAGAGTAGAGTCAAATTTTCCCAGAAAACCCTTTTTATCGTTTAGTGAATCATGAAATATTGCAGCAATCCCCCTTATTCTTTCTATTGTCACTTAAAACATTTTAGTGATTAAATGATTGCAGCTTCACAGTTTTGAACTGTTTTTGTTAGAAACAGCATCAGGATGCTGATCTAATGCTGAGCAGACTGAGTGTTCATGAATTTAAATTTAGATTTCTGCCTTTAGTTTTTCTGTTTTATGTGAATTTTCTGTTCGTAGCGTCTGAGACTGCAGCGTGGACGAGGTTCTGCTCCCAGAACCGGCCGGTTCTGATGATGGGCAGCTCCGCCTCCAGCTGGTGTCTTCAGATCCATTTGGTTTGGATCCATCCTGATCCGATTGGTTCTTCTGGAGCGATGACCTCATTGCTCACGTTGTCCTGTGATTGGATGAAGGACTTCTTGCTGCTACGACATGAAATACGTTTGTGGTGAGAAGGGTTTTTTTCCAGCTTGATTTAGGGTAACGCCATCTGGTTTGTACAGACAATGTTACTGGAACAGACTGGGAACAGACTGGGATCAGCATGCTGGATATAAAAATGTCTTTTTACCATGATTATAATCGGTTTGGGGTTTTTCTTAACCAAAATAAAAAGTTTCTCTTAATGTTTTCGATTGGATGAAATGATTTTCCCCCCTATGTTCTGATTGGTCAGATAGAAACTCACCTGGGTTTGTTGTATTCCTCCTCTTCTTCCTCAGTCTTCATCGTTCCATGTTTATCTGCTCTTCTGTTTTGTTTCTGTGTTTCTCTTCTTGTTTGCTTTATTTGGTCTCGACGTCTTCCCGCCTCCTGTTTACTCGTCTTCTGTTGGCTTTGATCGTCTCCCAGAGAGAGAGACTCGCCTCATCAATAATTCACCAACCAGGTGAAAGCTGACCTGAAACAAAATCCTCACCTGAACAAGATCGACTTCAGCCTGTTGTACTACAATCAATACTCGTCAATAATAACAATAATAATAACCTGAGAGAGGTTCAGATCAATATAGAAGCGCAAAACTAATGATCCTGATAATCACCTGCTGATCAATACCAGCTCCTGGAACCAGATCAGCCAATAGAAAGTGGAGCCGGGTTCAGGTTTCTGGTATCGGCTCCGCCCTCCGCACAGACCACTGTCGTCATGGAGACGATGAGGACCGTACTGGTTACCGGGTCAGGACCTGCTGGGTTCAGTGGTCACTTTCCCAGTCAGAGCATTAATGGGTTTGGACCTCTTACTGGTCCAGAACCATCGCAGCAGACTGACGAGTTTCTTTGTGTTTCAGACATTAAATAAAAAGCTAAAGTTAATCAGAGGAAATAAAAAACTAGATGATTAAATGAATTAAAACCAATCAGAAAGTTTGTACACCCTGAATAAAGCCAGCAATAATAATTATCACTAACCACTGATTTTGGTTCAGTTTCTCTTTTCCCATCAAATCTGCAGAACCAGAACCGGTCTGAGAGAGAACCTGTCTGGCAGCATGGAGTAGGCTGAAAGCAGAAACACATCCAGTCCAGTTCAGGCCATCAGAACCATCAGAACCATCTCTTGTTGTCTCGTTCTGTTCTGGTTGTTTGTGTCTCTGATCGTTGGCTTGATTTGTTTTCTGGATTTCTAGTGTATTTAAGCCTGATTTCCTGTTTTATTTTGAAAGTACTCGTTCTTGGTTACTTCAGATTACTAATCCGGTTCCAGTTTCTACAGGACTGTAAGCCAACTGAACTAAATAATTAATACTGTATTTATAACCACATATAATAACTCACATTCATTCAGTCACATTCACCCATTCACATACAGAGTATTGTGTGGAATCGAACCCACAACCTTCTGGTCACAAGACGACTGCTTTACCCACAGAGCCACTGCGGCTGCATCCGGAATGGGGCAAACGGCGCCCCCTGCTGGGCTGAAGGAGTTTCCTGTTTATATTTTTAGACATAAACGGGACATAAAAAGCAAAGCAAATAATGTTTTTATTTTGTTCGTCATCTACAAGTCGCTGCGACATCATTCTGCTTCACATAGACTTTGAAAAATCCTTCATATTAAAAATGATGGTGGTGAAAACAGAAATACTTTATGGAGAAACATTTTTCCTGAATCCAGAAATAAAACAACAAAATAATGATCTACCATTTATAAAATCCCTTTGTTTCACAGCCATGATCTCTGCTTGGTTCTGGACGTGAACATGATTGGGTTCGTTTTCCTGCTGATGGAACAAAATCTGATCAAAATCTTTTTGTTTAAAATAAAATTCTAAATGTTTTTCTGAACTTTGATCAAATATAAAACCATTAAACGGGATCTGATTTATATTTTATATGTGAAAATGATTTAAAGCTGTAAGACAAAGTCTTCTGTCTTCAGGTGGAGTTGTCATGGCAACGGCAGAAAGGCAGCCATCTTGTCTTTTTGAAGGAATTAAAAATCTAAATAAATCTAAAAAATATAAAAACCAAACATTTAAATCTCTTGTTTCTCAGAGTTTTAACAATCTTTGATGTCCTGAAGCTGTTCATGGGCGGGTTCTGTCCTGGTTCTGTCCTGGTTCTGTCCGGGTTCTGTCCAGGTTCTGTCCTGTCCTCCAGAACCAGGATCGATGGTCCAAAGTCAGTTTGAACCGTTTCCTCTGAAGTCTCTAAGCTTCGGATCTGCGGCCCGGTTCTGGTTCCGTTGGTTCTGGTTCTGGTTCTGGTTTTGCAGATGTATCAACGTCTGGTCAGCCCTGAAGTAGAATATCTGCTAATGAGCCAATCACAGTCCTCTTTCCACGGTGACATCACTTCCTCCTGCGACAGCGGTAGCAGCACGCTGGGCACCGCCCCGCCTCTTCCTCCTCCTCTTCCTCCGTCACCGTGTAGGGGGGCGGGGCCGAACCCTTCTGGGCGTATGGGTTCTCGCTGTTCAGAGCCACCGGATTGGCTATCACTGTTGCATCATCTGAGGGGCGGAGCTTAGCCCGAGGGATGGTCACCTGACCGTACGGGTTCTCCAAAGAAATGTTGATTTTTGATGACATATTGATGATGTCACAGGAGGGGTCGGAGGGGGGGGAGGAGGAACAGCCAATCTAGAGAGAAAGAGAGATTGATGTGAATAAAGTTTCATTAATACATAACAAACATCTATGATGTCACTTCCTCCACATTATAACCAATCAGGTCAAGTTTATGCTTCCAGGAGAAACAATCGATTAGCTCTGCGAGTCAAACCTTAACGAGTTTAATAATCTGAACTAAAAGTTTAATAATCTGAACAGAGCGAGTTTAATTCATTTAAATCTGTTTTAAGATGGTAAAACCCTCTGAGGCAAAAATCTGCCTCAGCAACAACCAGGTTACACAAAACTAAACCAAACTAAACAAACTAAAACATTTACAGATTAAAGCAGTGGTAGATGAAATCCAAAGAAATGAGATCTGGAGCCGATTCCGTCTCTGAATCCTCGCTTCTCTTTCTCTGTCCAACACCAAGAACCTGCAGCAGCGTAAAGAACGGCCAGCAGCAGATTGCTGCAGCAGGGACTTTAAATCAGCTGCAGCACAGTTTTAGAAACCAGCATCATCAAGTGGTGGTTTCTCCTACAGGAGGCGTTGAGACGCTGCGGCCTAGTCCAAACCTGACAGCACATTCATATCCAAAACATCTGATGATCCATCAGAACGCTGCTGACACCAGGTTCTGACGATCAGGATCCGTCACAAAACACGACCTTCGTTTTAAAAGCTAACAACTAATTTGATAATAATTTCTCCTCATGTAAATATCTGAGCGACAGTAGGAACCACAAGTTTACATACACCAAATAAAAACATGTCCTCGTATTTTTACTGACCCGGTTCTGTCAGGAGGAACGGGTCAGAACCGTAGCAAACCAGGAGGAAACCAGAACATCCGACCCAAATCATCAGTTCAGAGGCAACCTGCCAATATCTATCTATCTATCTATCTATCTATCTATCGATCTATTAATACATGAACAGTCTGTAAGGTTTTCCAGTTTCAGGTTTGTTTTCTAGTTTGAGACGACTCACCTGTCCTCAGGTGTGTCCACCTTTGTCTTCTTCTGTCTCTCTAAAAACAGTCCTACTCTTCTGGCAGGTTCTTCTTCTTCTTCTTCTGTCTGAAACAGATTCAGGTACTTTGTGTCTGGAGAAAAAATAAAGTTTTATTTGACCGAAACAATAAATCTGACTCGTCTCTCTCTCTCTCTGCTGAGTCTCTTGACCGCCTCGCCCAAACCTGTTCTACCTGCCAGCACTCCCTCCCTCTCTCTCTCTGTTCATTCTCTATGTAGCTCGCCCACAGGGCCGCCGCCGCCGCCTCCTCTGGGAGGTTTGACCTCTTAATGTCTGAATATCTAAAAGCAGATTTCCTTTGGTTTCAGATTTCTGTTTAAAGAATTTAATGCAGTTTTTTATTAGTGAAAAATATGTTATATTTTATTGCTGTTTATAAATCCAGCTTTAATAAACTAGGATTTGGTTAATGTGTCCTATTTGTATTTCATGAATATTTCAGGTTTGCTTTTGTTATGGATTCTGTCTTTTCCTGTTAGCCTCTTATCTGCTTACACACACAGGCTGCAGCTTACATTACCATGTTTATGTGTGTCAGACTGAACCTGATTAACTGGCCTTTAGGGAGGAAACAGATTGAGGAGAATAAAAACTCAACTCTAATCTTTGCCTCACTTGGTTCCGTCCATCAGCTGAGCCCAGCTGGCCGGCGCCGGACGGCCCACTGGACCAGTCACTCTGGTTCTGATCCGTTTCTATGACGTGTAACATTTGATCATTTTTCAGAATTAAAGCCTGTTTTTATGTCACCAAATCTCATGATTTCTCAAGGTAATTTACACTGAGGGGTTCTGGTCGGGTTCTGGTATCGGACCTGGTGGAGCTCAGAGACAGAATGAATGAACTTTTACCCTGTTGTTGCTATGCAACCAGGTTCAGAACCAGGCATTAATGAGCACATTTCTGAAATCAGACATTTTCTGGAAGAACAACACAAATATCATCACCAAGGAGTAAAAGCAGGAACATTAAAATATAAAGTTATAGAAACAGAGAATAAAAATCTTATAAAATCTAAGTGAAAGAGAGCTGTAAATATTTGCAATTATTGAAATTAATTGTTTTTCTTGGGATTTTGTTCATTTGTTGTTTTGTATGAAATGTTTTTTGTATTGATTTTAAATATGTTATAACCAAATATTCTAGTTTGATTTCCTCTCAATGTTGGTAGATTTATTTTATATTTATTCAAGTATTTTGTTTCTTATTTTAGAATTTTCTCTTTTCTCTTGTAATTTTTCTAAATCTTTCATTTCTTCTGGTATTTCTTTCTGTTGGCATTTTTTTTTATCAGTTAATATATTTTAGTAGTTTATTCAATTTGATACTTTTATATATTTTAGAGTCAAAATTATTTCAAAATGAATTGTTTTTATTTTATTCTGAATTGAATGATTGACTTTGATTTATTGTTCATAAATGTTTTCCTCTGTGCCGAGCGAAATGTGTTTCCTGTTTGGAGGTCATGTGACCCCAGAGCAGTAACAAAAAAAACGGAGGACAGTGAACGCCTCATGTTTCTGGAACCAGTTGGACAGAAACTTTGACTGTTCCTTCATTCCTCTCATTTCCAGCTCAGAGCTCCGCCCAGGGCGGGGGCTTACTGGTCTCACTGGTTCCATTAACAACCCTCCCCCCTAGTTTGATCTGGTCTGTTTTTCTTTATTGAAACTTTAATCAATAATAAAACTCGCAGTAATAAAACTAATTTACAGCCATCAATTAGATTTTAGTGATGATGGTGATGAAGATGAAGACATCGTTTTCCAGTTAAGCGGCTTTCTTTGAAGCCCATCATGCTGCGCTCCATACCGCCCCCTGTGGTCGTCTTATAAAGATTAAACTTATTAAACTGTCCTGGTTTAACTGCTTCCTGTTTAGATGTTTCGATGGATTTTATTTCTGTTTAGAGTTTATGCAGGTAATGTTTATATCTTTATCTATGGTTTAGTGTTTGGTGTTCTTTGTTGTTCCGGACTTCAGAGTGTTTGTTAACCAGGAGGAGCCGGAGGTTCTGACTTCTCGGTTCTGTGAGGATTGTTTCTGGTTTGGGAATAAAACATGGCGGAATGAACCATATGTCCTCTTTCTTCTTGTCTCTTGTTGTTTTCGTCACGTGACTGTTTTTTCCTCTTACTGGCTCCTCCCACCCCATCCCGTCCCCCTCTCCCACTTCTTCCCGGTTTTCCGTTTCCGGCGGAAGCCCCTCCCTGTTAGCCGTTAGCTTTCAGCTCTGCATCCCGGACAGC
Source organism: Xiphophorus couchianus (assembly GCF_001444195.1). Taxonomy (NCBI): domain Eukaryota; kingdom Metazoa; phylum Chordata; class Actinopteri; order Cyprinodontiformes; family Poeciliidae; genus Xiphophorus; species Xiphophorus couchianus. The sequence continues at coordinate 23,574,426 of NC_040248.1, read as the reverse complement.
AGAGCAAAAACACGGCAACGGAGCAGAAAAACCCGGTGCAGAGGACGACATGAGTCCCGGGGAGGACCAGAGGGAAGCACGGTGACCAGACGGAGACTCTGCCGCCGCATTATCCAGTTTTCAGGTCAGTAAACGTAACAGAAAGCTCCGGGAAAACAGCGATCCCACTCCCGAGCTGTGGAGGTCCCGGACTGCCATTCCTTCTCCGGCTGCTCGCTCCGCGTTCTGCGGACTTCTCGGGACCGAATCAAGGACAGCAGCCGGGACAAGTTCTGCAAGAATGGACCCGACTTATTCAAGTTCTGAGCGTGTTGTGAGTTCAAAGGTGACGGACCTCAACTGGAGCAGTGGCAGCTATCTCCTAGCAGTAGCATGATAGCTCTTCCTCCATTAGTTTGAATGGGGCTCAGGAGCTAAGGCTAAGACTAGCGTAGCCTCGGCGTCCCTCCAGCTGGTGGCCTGGAAGTCCAGCCTGGACCCAGTGATGGTTGATCAGCTCCATCCCAGGAGGACGGGTTCTGACCCATCCTGGAGACGACACCGAGCCTCTTCATCGAACCGGGTCTCAGTTTGTTTTAGCAAAAGCTGGAGAGAGGCAGCAGGTGAGGCCAAGTTCAAGTCCTCCTCAGGAATGCCCTCGGGGGTCAGGAGGGCCGGGTACCAGGCCCCTTAACACGGGCCAAGGGGATCCAGAAAAACCAGCGCCAGAACTTGGTCCTCGTTGCTGGTGAAAGTTGGACTCTAGTTCTGTTCAGTACCTTCCTGAACAGGGCAGGTGTTGATCTGTTCTGGTGACCTCAGGATCCGGGCTCTGCAGTTTGCAGTGGTTCTGTTGGGTTCATCAGACCAGAACCTTCAGATATCTCTGGACCGATTCACCACCGCGGTGCTCTGAGAGAGAGAGCTGAGTCAGAAGGCGAAGCTCTCGATTTACCGTCAGTCAGCCCCCATTAAGGCCACCGAAAGAACGAGGTCACCGAAGCAACCGGCTGGAAGGAGTTTCCCCTTAGGGGCCCTGGGCTCTCAGAGACACAAGCTTGGCCCTCAGTGGGGGCCGCTGCTCCTCCACACCGAAAGGAGTCGGTGGGGGACAGACGCCCGGTCGGGACGGACTTTTCTTTGGTGAGCGGGTCGGGTCCCACTGGGAGGTGAGACCCGATCCGCTCACCAGTGGGACTGGAGCAGACCCAGTGGGAGGCTTGGGAAGTGTGGGTCACTATAGTTGGGCTCCAGATCCCATGATCAGAACCATGAACCATGAGGGCATCATCCACTGGACCCAGTGGTTCTGGTTCTGACCCGTCCCTCTCTCCACAGGACGATGCCCTCGGGTTTTTCTGTGCTGCACTTCTAGAGACGGAACCGCTGATCCGGGATGGGATTTGGTCGGGATCTCATCAACTCCCACGAGGGATTGCTGAAGCTGCAGGACTGGGAGCTGAAGGTAAGATGAGGTCGGTTCTGGTCGGGATCCCCACTGGCCACAGCCTGTTCTGATGAACTGGGCCGAGAGGTCGGGTGTCTACAGATCGGACCCGACCAGAACCAGCAGTAGAAACCGGTCGGGTCCTGAACTGATTTGGACTCGATGATCCATCAGGAACCGTTTGTTTTACCGATTCTCTGCAGGTGGAGATAAAACTGATCCTGCTGATATTTAGCAATCACAACAATCCATATCTATCATTGATCCGGTCATGTATTTTACTCCATGTGATCAATATCCATGTGATATTGATCACATGGATTGGCTGCAAATGTTTTTCTTTAATCGTAAGCAGTAACATGTACACCTGCAGGCCAAAGCTGGTACTGCAACCAGTGATGCTCTAAATCAGGGGTCTCAAACTCCAGGCCTCGAGGGCCGCAGGCCTCTGCTGCCCCACAGCTGAACAGAATAATTAGGTCATTAGCAAGACTCTGGAGAACTGATCTACACAAGGAGGAGGTCATTAAGCCATTTCATTCCAGTGGTTTGTACCTGTGGCTCATCTAAAAACTGTAGGTCTGCGGCCCCTGAGGACTGGAGTTTGAGACCCCTGCTCTAAATGAAGTACAAAAATACTGAACATTAAAAATAAAGAAATATTAAAGTTAACATTCAAAGACAAATGCAAAATTGATTTAATCATAGCATGGCTAGCTGTCTGGTGCTTTAGCAACCTCTGTTGTGCAAAGGACAAAATGATTTACCTATTTTTAAAAATAATTTATAAAACAAATAAACACAGTCTGCTGCTTCATGTGTGAAATAAACTTAATTTTATATGAACATTAAAACTCTGAAATGGAAATAAACACAAGTGAATTTAAAGCTTTGAACAGGCAGAACTGTTGAAGAGCATTTCCACATGCTACGTAGCAGAGCATTGTGGGAAGAAGCATCTCAGCTGTTCCTGTGTGGGTCCGCCATGTTGGTGAGGGCAGGGAAGCTTTCCAGTGATGATGCACCAGAGAGACGGCAACTCTCTGGTGCCGCTAAGTTTGAGGTACAAGTGATCAGCGACGAGACGGTGTTCAGTGATTGCCAATCAAATTCTTTTCCATGGAAATCAGCCGATCGATCGGCAGACCACTACGATCAATATATTTCCAGTTGCAACACTGTGACAAAACAACCAGAAGTGTTGACATTCCTTCAGTCCTGTGTGGCATCTGTGTCACATGACCCGACCGGCGCCGCGCTATTGGACCTGACACAGCCCGACCGGTCCGGTCCGGTCCAGACACGAGCTGACTGGTGCCGCGCGCCCCCGACAAGTACCACAGTCAGCCATGTGTGGCGTTGGGGAACGGGTCGCTACACGTCTGTGTCTCACCTGACTTTTGGCATCAGGAGTTGGTGGGGAGCAGACGGGTTCTGACCCGGCAGCTGTAGCTGAACCTGTGTGCTCTGACGCCCTCTAGCTGCTGGAGACGGTGAAGCGCTTCATGACGCTGCGGGTGAAGAGCGATAAGGAGTATGCCGCCCTGCTGCTCAGCATGACTCAGCAAACAGAGAAGCAGGAAGCCGCTGACTACGTGAGCACAGTCAGCAAGGTAAGCTGCTCACCTGTTGCCCAGAGGGCGGGGCTTGTGGGCCAGCCCCTCTTAGTCCGGTGGCTCTGTCAGTCGTGGTCTCAGGTGATCCGTCAGACGGAGGCGTTGGGTCACATCATGAGGAGTCACGCCGACGACCTGAACTCCGGCCCGCTGCACCGCCTCGCCACGCTGATTAGGGACAAGCAACAGGTGAAGAAGAGCTACCAGAGTCTTCATCAGCAGCTGGAGAGCCACAACCACAAGGTAACCCGGGATTCGGTCGGGGACGGCTCGGCTCACGACCGCAGAGACAAGCCTATCTGTTGTTGCTAGGTAACCAAAAATGACCTGGAGAAGCTGAAGGCCTCCTACCGTCAGCTGAGCCGCGACGCCAACAACGCCAAAGAGAAGTACCGAGAGGCGTTATCCAAAGGTCGGTCCTGGTTTGGCCGCGCCTGCTGCTGACCGCGCTTCCTGTTGCACCGACCATCATGTCCCTTACTCTCCCACCAATCACAGGCCGGGAAGCAGAGCGGGCTCGCGAACGTTACGACAAAGCTACAGCGAAGCTCCATAACCTCCACAATAACTACGTGTTGGCGGTGTGCGGCGCCCGAACGCAGCAGGAGAACCATCGCCAGCGGGCGGCACCAGCGCTGCTCGATGCGCTGCAGAGGATGCAGGAGGACATGACGCTGGCACTGTGAGTCACATGACCCCACCCACAGAGAGGGCTGGGCGATATGAGGAACATCTAATATCCCAATATTTTTTGGTATTTCATGATACACGATACATTTCACAATATGTTTAAATAATCTCCGATGCCATTTTAAACTATAAGAGCTTTTCAGCATGACTTCCTCATCGCCCTGCTGGAGGGCAAAAAGCTGGCAAACTATCAACATGGTGATGTATAAAAACAAAAATGATGAAGTGCTTTGCTAGTAACAGTCAACGAACGCTATGACAAAAGTTTGAATTAAGAGAAAAGTAGTGAGGGAGAGGAAAGTAGTTCAGTTATGCTAACTTGACTTTACAACCGTCACAATGCCGTAGATATGCTGCGTTTCGGTTCAGTTACAATATAAAAACTATCGACCTAAACACCAGCAGGTGTTTCAATTAGCTAATCTAGCACCGCCAGTTTCGGGCTAGCTAATAGCAGCGGGAGCTAACCCACCACATGAAACTGTGACGGACTGAATGTTCTGTTCTTTGTGTGGGAAATGTCTGAGTGTTTTATGGTGTCAGTTGCTATGCCAACCAGTCTGCGTGTAACGTAGAAAAAGGATGAATGTTTTTGAGTTATTGTTGAACAGTTTTGCCTTTGCATGGCTCTTAGTGAATAACATCTCGGCGATATAGTTCAGTCGCTGCAGCGCGGCAATAAACGGCTCGCAACCTTTTGTGACACGATTCCTAAATGACCTCGTTTTGTTTTCCTGCGTATAAAATCCAAACCGGATTATTGACCCAGGTCATCTGGTTCCTCTTCAGCTTGCGTCTTTCACCTGGAATTCAGCCGGCCGCCATCTTGTTTCCTCTGCAGCGCGGGCAGGACGTTCAGACTGGGAGGGGCTAGTGATGCATTCAAAGGGTGTCGGATAAACCAGTCCTCCCCAAACCCCGGACCGGACCGGTACCGGTACCGGTCCGTGGCCCGGTTGGTACACAAGAGTTTCTGCACAAGAAATAATTGAATATTTTCGTTTTATGTATTATGTGAGTCTGGAGGATCTTTTATTTTGAAAATCCTTTAACCGGACTCTCTCGGTTCCGTCTTGCCGCCAACATGGAGCCACAAGCAGCAAAATGAGTCAGAAACGGATCAGATTGTTTGGAAAGTTTCTTTGTGAAGGGAAAAGGCCCAGAGAAGAGACAGGAGGAGGGATTTATCCCAGCAGGTGATTCCCACAGTCCAAGCTCTGCATGATATGGTGACCGGATGTTAATGAGGCAATGAAGCTTCAAGCTGCTTCTCCACTAGAGACCAAGAACCCGGAGCATCAGCAACACTTCCGGTCTCATTGTCTCTCATCTCTCCCAGATGGACCGTCTGGTTGCAGAGAAACAAGCTCAGGGCTCCATTAGTCGTTATCCTGAGTTCAAGTTTTCACCAAAGTAAAATGTTCGTTTTTGTGGTGCATCTGTATCTTATTTTGAAGGGATATGTAAACGTTACCATAGCGACCAGAGTCAGAGAGCGTTAGGGCAGTGGAGAGACGAGAGGAGAGGAGCTTGTGAGTTTTAGGTCTGGTTCACACCATTTAAGGATTGTGGGCCGATTTTCCAAACCTCTGTGACCACAGAGCCGATAAAAGTCCAACAGGTTCGGTCGGTCCGTGAGTCCAGCAGCAACACACCACAGAACCGATTCCAGGAGAAAATCCAGTAAAACCCCAACAGACCAAACATGAATTTAGAATAATCAAACAGGATGATGATGTAGAAGCAGCAGTGATAGTTTGTGGCTCATTTTAAGAGAGCTAGTGTCGGCGTCAAGCTCTGATTGAACAAACAGCCTTACCTTTATAACCTATTTATGTCACTTTAATGATGGATAGCTGAAAAGTTACTGGGCTTATCAACTGCGGTACCAGTTTCGCTCCAGTTCCTCTCATCATCATTTCTGTTGATATTCCTGGTACGAAATGCTGAATAAACATTCATGCTGTTTCCACACATCACCTCTGATGTCCACCGGACTCTACCTGCCACATTCAGCATCCTGCGTTTCGCTCCCAGTCAGTGAAAACCCCACAGGCTGCGACAATCGGACCAAGACAATGTTGAATATGCCCGATTTTAGATCGGAGCGGTCCGACGTTCTACGTAACGCAGGCAGGATGACCGGTTAGGATTCATTTAAAATTGGGCCATGTGAACTGGGCTTAGCGGAGACAACATGCCTCATGTGACACCCCCAAAACCCGTTGGGGACCGCTGGGATAAAGCACACACACACTGAATTAGATGCCGAAAACTAATTCTGAATTTATACTAGATGGTTGATAAAACCAGTTTAACCATTGTAAATAGAAAAACTCACCCAACCCTACTCTGTAGTACTGTGAGGTACCTCTGTAGTACCCCGTAGTACTGTCGGGTACCTCTGTGTACTCTAGTAAAAGTATCCTGGAGGAATACTGTGAGATCAGCAGTCTGCTGACGGAGGAAGTCGTCGGCGTCCATCGGGAGATCTCGGCGTCCGTCCAGCAGATCGACCCGCTGGCCGAGTACCAACACTTCATCGACGCCTACAGGTGAGTCCGGCCCCACCTGGCAGTGACCGTGGCGATGCCCGGTCGCCGTAGTAACCGCCCATTGTCCCGCGATCAGGTCGCCGGTGCCACCGGAGGCGAACGTGGAGTTCGACGCGTCCCTATTGGACGAGACGGAAAACATCCCGGCCAACGAGATCCTGTGGAACACGCTGACCGCAGACAGCTTGCAGAACACGTGAGCGCCTACTGCATTAAAGCACTTCCTGTGACCTTCCAGAGTAAAAGCTCGCTCTGCTCCTGTCCAGGTTATCGTGGAAGACAGAAGAGTTGGCGCTGACCCAGAAGAACCTGCAGGAGAAAGAGACGCTGGCAGACGACCTGGAGGCCCGAATCCAGACCGGCCAGCAGAACGCCAACAGGAAGAGCGAGTGAGTGAAGGGGGCGGAGCCAGGCCTCACCTGGCTGGGGGGAGGAGGCGGAGCCAGGCCTCACCTGTCTGTCTCACCTGCAGTTGCGTCCTGCTGCTGAGCCAGAAGCTGTCCCTGCTGGAGCTGCGTCAGGCCGTCCAATCGCTGCGCAGCTCAGAGGCCTGCCTCCTCTCCCAGAAGGCCTTGCTGGACGCCAAGATGGCCGCCGCGGTCGCCTCTCCGCCGCCAGCGCTGCAGTATGAGGACGACACGCGCTCAGTGTCGTCGACGGTGGGTGAAGGTGGCGTTTCAGAGCGATGGCAGCCGGCTCTCCTCCTGACCTCTGACCCCTGTGCCCTGCAGGACAAGAAGGAGAAGAGCTCCCGCTTCGACACGCTGCGCCACTCGCTGGCCGGCATGATGCGCTCGCCCAAAGCCATGCTGGGCTCCTCCACTTCGGTGGGTCGTCCTTCCACAGCGTTTCTCTCTCTGTCCTTTGGTCTCGCTGGTCACGTCTTTTTATGGCCTTCTGGTTTGAGCAGCAGTTCTTTGATGTGATTCCCACGTCGGAGCGCCCCCTGGCGGAGCAGGAGTGGTACCATGGAGCCATCCCCCGCACCGAGGCTCAGGAGTTGCTACGGCAACAGGGGGACTTCCTGGTGAGGGAGAGCCACGGGAAGCCGGGCGAGTACGTCCTGTCGGTGTTCTCCGACGACCAGAGGCGGCACTTCATCATCCAGTTCGCCGATGTACGTATTCTCACACTCAGGCCCACCGGAGCAGGTGGGGTCAGAGGTCACCGAACCCACCGCCGGCTCCTCTCTCTCTCTCTGGTAGAGTCAGTACCGGTTTGAAGGGACGGGCTTCCCCACCATCCCTCAGCTCATCGAGCATCACTTCTCCTCCAAGCAGGTCATCACCAAGAAGTCTGGGGTCGTCCTGCTCAACCCGGTCGTCAAGGTAACCCGCCATCACACACCTGAATGGGCGTGTGATAAATGGGCCGAATTTTACTGACACCAAGCCAATCAAATCACCGACCCGACCCGACTGACCGTTAGCCCCGCCCACATCGACTGTCTTGCTGTGTTTGGAAACATTTCAGACATAAATCAGAAAGGTCGGGTCCGGCTCTGTAACGATCGGCAATAAACCTGCTGAGTCTGGCGGGCGCGGCGCCGACGCCGTCCATCATGGGTTTGTATTAAAAGATGTTAAGTTGACAGGAAATGTCAAATATTACTGGGTAAATACCAGGCACAGATTTATTCCTGAAATCTGGAGCATTTTCTGTTCCTGCGACTGCTTGATCTCTTCAGGACCTCAGCGTGAATCGCACTCAAACTCGCACAGGCTGACCGTTCTGGATATTTGCGTTTAAACCCCACCGCATTAGCTCTGGTTGTGCAGCTCTATGTGAGCCGCAGGAACAACTTGTTGGGTTTTCAGAGGAGCGCTGAGGGAGCAGTGAGGATGATTTTTATTTGTGAACAGAGGATTATGTGAGGCGTTTACATTTCAAGAGGCAGCAGCACCTCCAGACCCCACTAGAGACAAGTGGGGTGTTAGGAAATGGATGGATGGTTTCCATCTCAACTCGCTGCCCAGCGTGTGGCGCTGTCTTCTCTGTAAAGTTCATGTCTGTGCTCCGGTTGGTCGGACCGTTGGCGGTTAACAACCAGCGCTAACCTCATCATGCAGGTTCAGCCGGTGAGGAGCTTCACACTGGTTTTATATTATGTTATTATTTTCAGTATTATTTTTTCAGTTACACGAAGCATCAAACCGTATCAAATGCTTTGTCCACGTAGAGAGTTAATGCGCGAGGAGATCTGAAAAACTCTGTAAAGCTCTGGCAGTTTCTGTGACTCTTATTAAAAACTCAACAGACAGAAATGTTAGAGCTGCTAAAACCACATTAGCATTAAATTAAATCTCAGTTTGTTGCTCATCTCTGCTCAGTGCAGCAGATTGAACTCATCCTGCAGGGCCGGTCCAAGGCTGCATGAGGCCTGGGGCAGAATCTGACCTAGGGGCCCCTCTTGCTGCTAAAACCATCAGCACCTCTACCAGCTTTTCACCATGGATTTAGTGAAATCTGGGAGAGGGGCGTGTTTTAATTGTCTGAGCAATAAGTGATAATTGTAGTTTACTGAGATGTATTTATGAGCAAACAGCTAAAACTCAAAAATTAAACTCAGTATTAGATTGCAGCTAAAAAATACTAAAAAAGTAATGCTGACAGAAATAAAATAAAACCAGTGTGATGTGTGACTGAGACTGCAGGCTGAACTACTGAACCACCAACACTTCGGCCAACCAGGACCACAACCATAAACTTTATCAGCACAGACAGAACCGGGCGCTGGCAGCGTGTTGAGATGGAAATGCTGCACATAATTCTTTGTTCACAAAGATAAATTATTGCCAGCGCTCGCTCAACGCGCTCCTATATTAGCGGCTCACATTGAGCTGCGTGAGCAGAGCTAACACAGTGAGTTTTAAACTTGAAGAATTCAGGTGGTTGATATAAATACCCATGCAGGTGAGCCTACACCCAGTTTGAGTGAAAGGAGGCTCGTAAACTTTAGAGATCCAGCTGCGCCAGCGTGTGATTGGTCCGCGCTCCGGCTTCAGACCGAGTTCAATGCATGATCTGTGGGTTACACGTCTGGGGCTTTGGGCAGCGATGAAGAACCAATGTGAACGAACATCAGCTGCTTCAACGAGCCGCCATCTTGAAAGTCTGGTTTCCTCTTCAGGACAAGAAGTGGATCCTGAACCATGAAGACGTCGTGCTGGGAGAGCTACTAGGAAAGGTGACCTCACTTCCTGTTTCCACCCACCATCCGTCACCTCATGCCATAACCTAGATGCACCTGTCTGCTCCCGTGTCCCATAATGCCATTGCCTGTTGCCAGGGTAACTTTGGCGAGGTCTTCAAAGGAACGCTGCAGCGAGACAAAGTGCCTGTTGCCGTCAAAACGTGTAAAGAGGATTTACCTCCAGAGTTGAAGATCCGCTTCCTGTCCGAGGCCAGGTGAGCTCTCAGGTCGGTTCAAACCACCAAACGTAGAAGAAGAAAACCGTTAAAGCTCTCACCTGATTGGCTGCAGGATCCTTAAGCAGTACAACCATCCCAACATCGTGAAGCTGATCGGCGTCTGCACTCAGAGGCAACCCATCTACATCGTCATGGAGCTGGTTCCAGGTGGGTGGAGCCTCCACTTCCTATTGGCTGGCCATCTGCTGCTGGCTTTCTATTGGCTGTAACCACGGGGTTCCTTCTCCACCAGGCGGGGACTTCCTGTCCTTCCTGAGGAAGAAGAAAGACGAGCTGAAGACGAAGCAGCTGGTTCGCTTCGCCGTGGACGCTGCTGCCGGCATGGCATACCTGGAGAGTAAAAACTGCATCCACAGGTGAGTACGGTCACTCAGGTGAGCGGCAGGCACGATGGAGCGCGGTGTGACCGTGACCTTTGACCCCCAGGGACCTGGCCGCCAGGAACTGTCTGGTCGGAGAAAGCAACGTGTTGAAGATCAGCGACTTCGGGATGAGCCGGCAGGAAGATGACGGCGTTTATTCTTCTTCTGGACTCAAGCAGATTCCCATCAAGTGGACGGCACCCGAGGCCCTGAACTACGGTAACACCTGGCCACGCCCACACCCGAAGCCCATCAGTGACTGGCTGCTGACCGGCTGTCCTCCGCAGGTCGCTACAGCTCAGAGAGCGACGTGTGGAGCTACGGCATCCTGCTGTGGGAGACCTTCAGCCTGGGGGTGTGTCCGTACCCAGGGATGACCAATCAGCAGGCCAGGGAGCAGGTGGAGAAAGGTAAGCGGGCGCCGCCGCCTGTCACCGCCATCAAAGGATTAGCAGTAACCATGGAGATGTTTTTTGGTTCCCAGGCTACAGGATGTCGTGTCCTCAGCGTTGCCCTGACGACGTGTACAAAGTGATGCAGCGCTGCTGGCAGTACAGCCCGGAGGACCGGCCCAAGTTCTCCGAGCTGCAAAGAGACCTGGGGGCCATCAAGAGGAAGTGAGACGCTGCCACGCCCACAGGGGGTGGGGCCTGTGTTACCTAGCAGCCATCAAGAGGAAGTGAGGCGCGGTCTGCAGCCTCTTCCTATCAGATGGTACATGGGTTTTCAAGTGCTGTCGCCATAGAAACGGCCAACAAGCCGTAAATAAACGGTGCCTAAATAAACGATTCAGCCATTTTTTATAGACACAATGTGAAGAAATGCCACTAAGCCCCGCCCCCAGAACTCCTCCCGGACTGTATCCATGGTGACAGAAGTTTCCATGTTAAAGCTCTTTTTTTCTCCTTTATTTATTTTTTAATTTGTTTTTATTTTCGACAGCCAGCTGTCAGTCGCCTCAGGCCCCGCCCAGTCTGCCTTCCACTAAACTTTCCCTCTGAATGGCATCGCTTAGTCGTCATGGTAACGAATCATGACTCCTGATTGGTCGGCATCATTTTCTGGGCTTTGTGAGAACTGAGCGCCACCTACTGTCACAGTAAATGAACTCCAATGTTTTGTTGTTTTCAGCACTAATCGTTTCCTTTATAAACTTGTTATAAAACATTTGTATCATTTATAATGAAAATAAATCGTAAGACTTCATAAGCTCGTCTGGTTTAATGAAGATGAAGGAGTGGACGCTAATGAGCTCTGACCTTTGACCTCCTGTGTGTATGGCTCAGCAACATGAAACCATAAATGCTGTAGAGTAATTATAAAATAATAGTAATAAACAATACTAACCCTGAAGACAACAATGAAACATCTGCTAGTTTGAGAGCAGCAAAGAAACTCCTCTGCTCCAGCAAACCGGAACCGGCTGCAGAACTCGGAGCAGAACCCATCAGGCCACGCCCCCAAGAAGGCCCTGTCGCGGTAGGCCACGCCCCCTGCAGATATTTGGCTGTTCAGATATTTTGCTCTGACTAGTTGGGTTCAGAGTAAAATTCGATGTCATCACATGTTCAGATTATTTCGATACTTTACACTTGAAAGCTGTTTTTTTTTTTTTTTTTGCACAGTGAACACTACTGTATTTCCAAGATGGCAGATTTTTTAAATATGATGATCTGTCATCAAAAATACAGATTAAAATGTAACATCTTTAATTAGCTGAATTATAGCAGGAGGAATTGCTGTTAAATTGAATGTTGAAACATTTTCAGCTGTTTGGTTCTGAGTGGCTTCATGAGGAACTTTTCTTCCCCTCTAAAAAATATTTGTGTGAAAGTCACAATATCTCAAAACAAAATAAGAACCAAATAGCTTTCTATTCCACTCCCACAAAAACATTATTTCAAAATGATATATGAAGTTTGTCCTTGTAGTGACTTTCTGACAATAAAATAAATATCCTGTCAGATATTTGTGACTGAGATTTTGAGACTTATTTGCAACTTCATGAATATTTTTAGAAAGATTTTCAGAAGTGGGTATTGCATGAGAAATCTATTCCATCTTTATGTTTTAACATCATAAAATTTGGTCTAACAGGATGTAGAGTTAAATTACGATATTCCATCCATCCATCCATCTTCCTCCGCTTATCCGAGGTCGGGTCACGGGGCTAGCAGTTTCAGAAGGGAGGCCCAGACTTCCCTCTCCCCAGCCTCTTCTTCCAGCTCCTCCGGGGGAATCCCGAGGCGTTCCCAGGCCAGCCGAGAGACATAGTCCCTCCAGCGTGTCCTGGGTCTTCCCCGGGGCCTCCTCCTTAAATTACGATATTAACGATTTAATCTTCTGGCTAAGTTTTTATCCACAAAAACTGCTTTTTAAAAATCCCTCCATTTTTAAAGTAAAATCATTTAATTTGAGGTTGTGCTTAAATGTTGCATCACAAAAGCCCAATCTTTCTACTAAAATGTTAAAAGTTCAATTTAAGATTTGAAATTCCTCTTGCATTTGTAACTTTACTTTCCTCCGTTTGTGACTATTCTCTCTTATTTCTTCTTCTTTCTGCTCAAACCTTCTTAATAATGTGTGCCTTGTTGAACTATTTGAATTTTCTAGAAAGAAAACATAAAAACATTGCCATAATTTTGCCTTTTAACTGAAAATGTCACATGCAGCGATGAATTTTGGGTAATGCGCTTCACCGCAGTCCAAGTTTAGCAGAAGGGTGGAAATGGGACTTAGGGGGGCGGGGCTAAAGCAGGAAGTGGAGACGCACTGCAAACTCTGACCCTCCATCATGAACGTGCTTCAGAGAGGAGGACCTGGCTGCAGCAAACAAGAAGGGGCGGGACGGACCACTGTCATTCTCAGACCTTATTTGGAAATAAAACCATTGCACTCCGGAAGTGAAGGAGGCGCTATTTCCTATATTATCCGCGGCCTCCTGTTTTTATTTTCTTTTGAAATCTGTGATGTATATTCATCATTAGGAAGGAGTTCCACTCTCAGCATGTATTGTATGCAATGCTAGAATTAATAATAAATAATAAAGACTTTGTGGTATTCTAATTTAGTAATGTAATTATATTAGTTGTGTTACCACCCCACGCCAGTAGAGGCAGTATAAAGGTCCGAAAAGATGCGACTAAGGAGCAGATTTAGAAGTAGACAGAAAACTACAGAATCTGTTAAAAACTGAGCTGCACTGAAGTAAATAAAAGGGAGAAGTTCAAATTCATGCTGTGAGTAAAAATCCTTCCTAAATATGAAGATATATCACAGATTTAAAAAGAAATTAAAAACGGGAGGCCGCGGATAATATAGGAAATAGCGCCCCCTTCACTTCCGGAGTGCAATGGTCCCATTTATAAATAAGGTCTGAGACTGACAGCGGTCCGTGAAAAGCTGGACGCTGGGCTGCAAAGGAGCAGAGGCAGTGCCGAATCAGCTGTGGGCTAGCAACTCTGACGGAGCGTGGTTCGGTCACGAGAAGCTAAGAAGTGGAAAAGCGATTTAGAGGCATAATCTGGACTGTGGGTGAACTAAGATGGCTAGTAGTAGTGGAGGGTGCTCAGAGGATGAAGGAATGGAATCAAGTTGGTCGGTGGTAGAAAATAAGAAAGGTGGAGGAGGAAAAGTTAAGGGCAAGAAAGGGATAAATACAGGAAAAAGATCTCTCGAAGATGAGGAGGAAAACGTCGAGACACGAAAGAAAGTAATGATGGAGGAGTTCAAGGTAATTTTGAAGTTCAGAGCTGGACAGGATTTGACAGGAGTGAGTCCAATCACTCTATCTATTGGGTTAAAGAAAGTAATTGGAGATGTGGAATTAGCTAAAGTGTTAAGAGATGGAAGCCTGTTGATTATCTGTAAAAATGCTGAACAAAAGAACAAAGCGTTAAAAATACAGTCGATTTGTAAAAGAGAAATAACGGAGAGGAAAATAATGGGAGAAGAGAGAGGAATAAAAGGGGTAATATCAGGGATTCCATTAGGAGAAAACTTGGATGAGTTAAAGAAAATCATTAAAGGAGGAGAAGTGACAAATATCAGACGACTGCAGGCTTTTAGAAATGGAGAAAGAGTGGATAGCACTTCTGTGCTATTGGAGTTTAAAGGAAAAGAAAACCCAGATAAAATAATGATTGCTTACCTGAGTTTCAGTGTTAGGAATTATATTCCTCCACCGATGAGATGCTACAAATGTCAGAGATATGGACATACAGCAAAAATATGTAATGGGAAGCAAAGATGTGGTAGGTGTGGAGGAGAACATTCTTATGGGGAATGTGGAGAGAAGCCGATAAGATGTTGCAACTGTGGAGGAGATCATACTGCAGCATATGCAGGGTGTATGGTGAGGAAAGAAGCAGCAGAAATTCAAAAAATAAAAACAGAGAAGAGAATGTCATATGCAGAAGCAGTAAAGGAGGTGAAAAGTGCAGGGGTAAGTCAAAGAGCTAAATTAGAAAAGAAGACGATAGATAAAGATCAAAATACTGTCACACTAGAAAAACTGATCCCGTTCTTAGCCTACATTATAAATTGTTCAGAACAAGCGAGGACTAAAACTGAAAAAATTAAAATCATAGTGAAAGCAGCAGTAAGATTCTTTAATGTTACAGACCTATCATGGGAAAGAATTCAGGATGAACTCAGACAAGGAGAGGGATCAGGTGAAAATGAAGCAAATCAAATAGTCATATAATTTTAATATTACAATGGAATGCTAGAAGTCTAATTGCTAATGGTCAAGAGTTTAAAGGTTTTATTAATAGATTAAAGGAGAAACCAGATGTAATCTGCATTCAAGAAACTTGGTTAAAACAAACATTACAGTTTAGTATTAGTGGGTATTCAACTATAAGAAGAGACAGAGGAAATGGAAATGGAGGAGGATGTGCTATATGTATAAAAGAAAAGATGAAATTTATTAAGATACAATTGGACACGGAATTAGAGATTAATGGAATGAAAGTGTGGACAAAAAATGGAAGTATAGAAATTATAAATTATTATAATCCTTGTAAGAAAATAGATAAAGCAAAGTTAGAAAATATAATTAAACACAGGGGAGAGAAGCTAATATGGTGTGGGGATTTTAATGCACACAGCACTTTAGAGGGGGGGAAAGATGATTATAATGGGGGAATTTTAGAAGGAATAATTGAGGAAAAAGAATTGGTAGTATTAAATAATGGGGAAGGAACTCGGTTGGATATGATTAGTGGTAAGGAATCTGCCATTGATCTCACTCTAGTATCACAAGGTATGGCAGATAGTTGTAAATGGAAAATAAATAAAAATAGTACAATAGGTAGTGATCATTATCCAATATTTATTGAAGTTAAGTTAGATATGGAAAAAGAACAGGTAAATACTCAGGGAAGATGGAGGTTTAAAGACGCTGATTGGAGGAAATATAAAGATATGAGTGAGAATAGATTGATAAATATAGATATAAATAAATCAATAAACGAATTAAATTTAGAACTTTGTAAGAGTATTATTGAAGTAGCAAAAGAAGCAATCCCAAAAGGTAAAGGGATTAAAAAGAAAAGAATAGTCCCCTGGTGGAATATAGAATGTACAATGGCAATTAAAGCAAGGAATAAGGCTTTTAAAACACTTAAAAAAGATGTTAGTTTCCAAAACCTAATTAGTTATAAGAGGAAACAAGCAGAAGTCAGGAGGAAGATTAGAAATGCGAAAAAGTTTTATTGGAGTAAATATTGTGAATCATTAGGAAAAACTACGGCATTAGATAGAGTATGGAATACAATTAAGAAAATGTCAGGAAAGTCAAAGGAATATAATTTCTCAATACTGAAAAATAATGGAAATATGATTATAGAAGATAAAGATAAGGTAGAATTATTAGTAAAAGTTTTAGCTAAAGTGCATAGTAATGAAAATCTTAGTAAAGAAGAGAAAGAAGGAAGAGAATTAACGATGAGAAAATATAATGAAAGGATAAATGAGGAAATAGTTGATAATGATACTATAAATATGAAGTTTTCAATGACAGAGTTAAAAAAAGCATTAAAGAATACAAAAAATTCAACACCAGGGGAGGACCAAATAACTTATGTTATGCTTAAAAACTTGAATGAAAGGAGCAAATTAGTTTTACTAAAATTATATAATAAAATATGGGAAGAAGGAACTTTGCCAGAGAAATGGAAGGAATCAATTATTATTCCTATATGTAAACCAGGTAAGGATCTTCAGTTAACTGAAAGTTACAGGCCAATAGCGATAACATCTTGTGTCGGGAAAGTAATGGAGAAAATGGTGAATAATAGATTAATTTACTTCTTAGAATCGAGAGAAAAAATAAAATATCAATATGGCTTCAGGAAAGGAAGAAGTACAACAGATCCTATGGTACAGCTTGAACATGAAATCAGAAAAGCACAGGTGAATAAAGAGGTTTTAATGGCAGTGTTCTTGGATATTGAGAAGGCATATGACATGTTATGGAAGGAAGGTTTACTGATTAAAATTAGACAAATAGGGCTAAGAGGTAAAATTTATAATTGGATTAAAGATTTTTTAACTGATAGAAATATAAGAGTTAAAATAGGAAATGAAGTAAGTTCAAAATATTTAACTGAAAATGGCACTCCTCAAGGTAGTATTATAAGTCCAATGTTATTTATAATTATGATTAATGATATTTTTAGTAAAATCGAAGGTAAGTTTGGAATGACTTTATTTGCGGATGATGGTCTTATTTGGAAACGGGGAAGAAATATAAAATTTATAAATGATAAAATGCAAGAAGCGTTAGGTAAAGTAGAAGATTGGGCGCTAGAATGGGGATTTCGAATTTCAAGTTCAAAATCTAAATTTGTTAACTTTACCAATAGAAAGGTAGGCACTAAGATAAAATTAAAAATGTATGATAAAGAAGTAGAAAGGGTAGATAAATTCAAATATTTAGGTTTATGGTTTGATAAAAAGCTTACATGGAAAATACATATTAGTAAAATAATAGAGAGAAGTAAAAAAATATTAAATATCATGAGGTGTTTAAGAGGTAAAGAATGGGGAGCAGGTAGGAAAACTTTGAAAATATTATATATTGGACTTATTAGATCGATAATAGATTATGGATGTGTGGTATATAATTCTGCCTCAAGTAACTTATTAAAAGAAATAGATAAAATACAGTATCAAGCGTTAAGAATTTGCTGTGGGGCAATGAAGACAACACCAGTGTCAGCACTACAGGTAGAAATGGGGGAAATGCCATTGGAGTTAAGAAGGAAACAATTAGGAGTAGGGTTTTGGGCAAACGTAAAAGGGCATAAAAAAAGTCATCCTATAAATAATATATTACAACCATGCCAAGAAAGTGTTAAGAATGTAAATGTAAATAGTTTTGGATGGATAATAAATAAAGAAATAAAGGAAATAGGATTAAATCAATGTTTAATTAGCCCGGTGGTGGATTTTTCATGTAATCCGCCTTGGATACAAAAAGAGATGAAAGTTGATTTAACATTGTTGGAAGAAGGAAGACAAATAGTAGAAGGAGAGGTGGAAAGATACATAAGAAGGGTATATGGAGAATACTTACAAATATACACAGATGCATCAAAAATGGTAAATGATAGAGTAGGGATAGCATTTATAATTCCAGATTTAAACATCATGGAAAATAAAAGATTAACGGATAGTTTGAATGTATACACAGGAGAGTTACTGGCTATTTCAATGGCGTTAAAATGGAGTGAAGAATTAAGTGAAAAGAAAGTGTTAATTTGTTCTGATTCGAGTAGTGCATTAAAAAGTATTATGGAACAAGAGTCGGAAGCAAGACAAGACATTCTGATAGATATAAATAAATCAATACATAAAATGGGAATAAATGGATCTACTGTTAAATTTATTTGGATTCCGGCTCATACCGGAATAGTTGGAAATGAATTAGCAGATACATTTGCAAAGAATGCGAGTAAGAGAAGTGAAATTGAATTGGAAGTTAAGTATAGTAAAAATGAGATAAGGAGTATAAGTAAAATATATTACAAGAAGAAGTGGCAGGAACAATGGGAGGGTGAAAAGAAGGCAAGGTTTTATTATAGTATTCAAAAAAAAGTGGGGGAGTGTAGAAAGGAAAATAGGAATAAACAAGAGGAAGATATATCTAGGTTAAGATTTGGACATGTAGGGTTAAATAGTACTTTGAAAATAATAAATAAACATAGTACGGGGTTATGTAATTTTTGTGGAAAGTTGGAAACAGTTATACATATTTTTATGGAATGTAATAAATATAATCTAGAAAGAAAGGAATTAGTAGAAGAGTTAAATAGGAATAAAGTTAAATTAAATATTAAGAGATCTGCTACAAAAATCATCTGGAGATGTGGTTTTTAATTCCGTGTTTAGGTTTCTTAGAAAAACAGGTCTAATAGGGAGATTATAGGGATTAGACATCTGGTTCATACTCCAGTCCAGAAGGTGGCGGTAATGCACCTGAAAGTTGTTTGCCAACCGCCATAAAACAAAAAGAAGAAGAAGACGACAGCGGTCCGTCCCGCCCCTTCCTGTTTGCTGCAGCGAGGTGTACTTGGATGCAGCGGCAGGCCGAGTTATCGCACTTCCTGGATGGTGTTGCAGGTGTCTACAGCGCCGTCTCTGATTGGTCTATTTTACTGCAGTGTCTTTCAGTGAAATAAAAGCTGCTGGCTTCCTATTGGCTAAATTTATCTGTTAACAAATACACCAACAGCCTCTTCAATCTGTCCAAACTTTATTAAAACTGTAAACTTCCAAATAAGGTCGGCAGCGTCGCCGGCTTGGGGTGGGGCTTGTAGCCGATTCGCTCGTTGATAAGCTCCGCCCTCGAAGCAGCAGTGGAGGATGCAGAGGCTCCGCCCCCAATCATATCAACACCAACGACAGAAGCCCCGCCCACTCCAGCTCCTGGCCCAGCTTCCTCTCTCTGTCGTTTCCTGGCCTGAAGACAGAACAGACATGATGACCGGGTCGGAACCAGACGGGTCGGAACAGATAAGGGGTTGACTGAACCTCCAGCTCCTTTTTAACGCTCTCGAATTCCTCGGTGTCGTCGATCTTCAGCTCCAATCGGGTCGGTTTCCTCCGCAGCATCTTCACTCCAGTCAGCTCCTGAACAGAACAGTTTGATCAGACACCAATAAACGATCAATACGTTTGTCCTGAATGAACCCTGACGACCCAATGATGTCATGTGAAACACCTGGAAGGCCAGGTTAGGTTTCTGCAGATCATCCACTAGATGGCCCTAACGAGTTGGTCAGGATCAAGAGGTGTTCCAGATTAACTGGTCACAGCTGAG
The DNA here is from genome assembly GCF_001444195.1 of Xiphophorus couchianus. Classification (NCBI taxonomy): domain Eukaryota; kingdom Metazoa; phylum Chordata; class Actinopteri; order Cyprinodontiformes; family Poeciliidae; genus Xiphophorus; species Xiphophorus couchianus. Next base: position 23,555,017 of record NC_040248.1, on the reverse strand, counting down.
GCAGGTGCTCTGTGGGCGTGGTCTTAATTTAATAAACCAGGAAATAATTAATGCAGCTGCATTTTCACCACAACAAAACAATCAGGCTTCGCTGCGTTTTAAATGAGAACAGAAATACTGAAGCGTCTAGCGGACCGGAACCTCTCTCTTGAGGCGGAAGAGGCACGATCAGACTGTGAATGGTTGGAAGGATGTCAGAGGGAAATGTATCAGGTAGTGATTTTGCGGAAATGGAAGAGGGTGCTGATGATGTGGATAATGAAGGACCTTGGCATATTCAAAAAGCTAAGCATAAACGGAAAAAATCAAGACAACAAATAGAATCATCTGTTTCCGAGGCTGAAGGAGAAACTGTTACGATGTCAGAATTTAAAATAGTTCTGAAGTTTGTCAAAGAGGGTGTGTCCTTTGGTAAGTGGAATCCGATAAAGCTGACAAAAGAAATCAATTCACTGGTTGGAAAGGTGAAATTTGTTAAAATATTAAGAGATGGATCGTTACTGATTATCTGTAATGATATTAAACAAAAAGAAAGGGCGCTGAATATAAAAAGAATCCTTGGTGAGAATGTGAGAGGAAGACATTTGGATGACAAGAAGTATGTATGCGGAGTCATTTCGGGGATTCCACCTGATGTACCAGTTGATGAGATCAAGTCTAATGTTTCAGGAGGGAAAGTGGTGGAAGCCAAACGACTGAAAAGAAATAAAAATGGAGAGAGGAGTGATAGTTTTTCTATCATGTTAAAATTTGAAGAGAACAGTCTGCCAGATAAAGTGTTTGTGGGATATATGAGCTATGATATCCGACCATTTATTCCTCCGCCGCTGAGGTGCTTTAAATGCCAGAAATTTGGACATGTCGCGGCAGTGTGTAAGGGGAAACAGAAATGTGGGAGATGTGCTGGGGATCATGAGTATGGGAAATGTGAGGAAGGGGCTCCGCTGAAATGTTGTAATTGTGGAGGTGGGCATAGTTCAGGATTTAGGGGATGCATAGCTAGTAAAAGAGCTGAGGAAGTTCAGAAAATCAAAGTTATTACTGGCATTACTTATGCGGAAGCAATGAAAAAAGTTCCTGTTCGATCAATATTATACCCAAAGAAAGTGTCTGGAGGAGGAAAAGAAGGATCTAATTGTTCAGAATGCTCTAAGATTAAAGGTGACACTTTACTCATGACAAAGGAGGATTTTGTATTGTTCATGGTAGAAGTTGTTAACTGCACTGCTCAAACACAAAGGAAAACGGAAAAAATTCAAATAATAGTGAAGGCAGCCCAAAAGTATCTTGATTGTAAAAATGTTAATTGGGAATCAATAAAGAAAAAATTAAATGACACACAATCTTCTCAACCTCAATCATGCAGTGGCGGCCCCTCTTCGTTATGTTAATTATTTTCCAGTGGAATGCAAGAAGTCTTATTAGTAATGGTCTAGAGTTTAAGAAATATATTTCAGATTTGACAGTTAAACCTCACCTGATTTGCATTCAAGAAACCTGGCTTAAGCCTCATCTGGATTTCAAAATTTCTGGGTATACATCAATTAGGAATGATAGAAAAGAAAGACAAGGAGGGGGAGTAGCAACTTTTGTACTAGACAGTATAAGATATAAAGTGGAATCAATAGGGGAAAATTATGAATCAATAGTTATTAAGATTTGGATAGAAAATGACCAAATGTCGGTGATAAATTTTTATAATGCTAACAAGAAGTTGTCCGTTCAGAATCTCAATGAAGTAAATGATCAAAACGTAGGTAAGACTGTATGGTGTGGTGATTTCAATTCTCATAATATTTTATGGGGGAGTCTTAATACAGATGTAAATGACTGTTGACTAATTGACTGTTGAAGAATTTCTTGAGTTACATTCTCTGGTTTGTCTTAATGATGGCAGCACTACTAGATATGATTGTTGTAGGAATTTAAAGAGTGTTTTAGACCTAACATTGGTTTCAAATACATTAGCTGGAATTACTTCTTGGGCGGTGATTGATTCTCCAATGGGCAGTGATCATTTTCCTATTCTAATTTCAGTTGGTTCTGAAGTGATAAAAGAAGAGGAAGGACAGATTCCAAGATGGAAGTTAAGTAACGCTAATTGGGAGTTATTTAAAAATTTAGTTGATAGTCAATTTAATAATCTGGATGAGAATTTGTTTTGTGATGTGGAGATGTGTTATTCAAAGATTAAGTCTGTCATTATTAATGCAGCTGAAAGTTCAATTCCTAAATCAAAGGGAAGAGGAAATAAAAAGTCTACTCCATGGTGGAATGAGCAATGTAGTATTGCTATAAGGGGAAGAAATAAAGCTTTTAAATTGGTAAGAAGATGTCATACCTTTGAGGCACTAATTCAATATAAGAAAGCACAAGCTATAGTTAGGAAGACTATTAGAGAAGCTAAGAAGGCTTGTTGGAGGCAATACTGTAATTCCATTGGAAGAGAGACCAAACTGTCAGAGGTATGGAGAGTTATTAAAAAAATGAATGGTGTTAAAAAGAGTTTTTCCTTACCGGTTTTAGAATTAAATGGGAAAATAGCGGTTAGTAATAAAGAAAAAGCTGAATTATTAGCAGTAACGTTAATTAAGGTGAATAGTTCAGAAAATTTATCTGAAGAAATGAAAAGTAATAAATTAGATTTATTGGATGGAAATCCAGAAGTTACTACTAGGAGAGAAGTCTCAAACCAGGATTTAGATATGCCTTTTTCTATGTATGAGTTAGAAAAAGTTATTAATAATGCTAAGCAATCAACTCCGGGGAAGGATGGAGTGTGTTATGTAATGCTCAAACATTTTACATATTCATCTCTTACTGTTATATTAAAATTGTTTAATCTGATTTGGATGACTGGGAGAATTCCGGTAGAATGGAAACAGTCAGTTATAATTCCCATCTTAAAACCTGGTAAAAATGCAACAGACCCATCAAATTATAGACCTATAGCTCTTACATATCAATTAGGGAAAATAATGGAGAAGATTGTTACAGATAGGCTTTATTATTTTATTGAGAGTAAAAATAAATTTTGTCCATTCCAGAGTTGTTTTCGTAAAGGGAGAAATACGATGGATGCAGTTCTGTGTCTAGAGTCAGAAGTAAGAAAAGCTCAAGCGAATAAAGAGTTAGTGATAGCTGTGTTCTTTGACATTGAGAAGGCATATGATATGTTATGGAAAGAAGGATTATTGATTAAATTAGGGAAAATTGGTATAGGAGGTAAGATTTATAATTGGATTTTGGATTTTTTGTTTGGTAGAGAAATAGAAGTTCGGGTAGGGGTGAATTTCTCTTCTAGATATGCTGTTGAGAATGGTACCCCCCAAGGTAGTGTGTGTAGCCCAATTCTCTTTAATATTATGATTAATGACATTTTTGATGAGATAGATAGTAGTATAGGCAAATCTTTATTTGCAGATGATGGTGCTCTATACGGCGGGGACATAATCTGGTTTATTTACAGAAAAAGATGCAGGCTGCCATTTTGAAAGTGGAAGGTTGGGCTAATAAATGGGGTTTTAGGATGTCAATCGCAAAGACTCAAGTAATTTGCTTTTATAGAAGACATAAGGAAGTTAAGTTGAATCTTTATAAACATAAACTTGAACAAGTGAAAACAGTGAAGTTTTTAGGTGTCATCTTTGATGAAAGCTTAACTTGGAAACATCAAATAGAATCAGTTCAAAATAAATGTAAAAAAGTGAATAATTTATTAAGATGTCTCTCAGGACAGGAATGGGGAGCTTCAAGAAGTGCACTGTTGGGAGTTTATCAGGCGCTCATGAGATCTATTATGGATTATGGGGGTATAGCATATATGGCAGCTGCTGACAGTCATTTGAGAAAACTTGATAGTGAGCAAACACAAGCATTGAGGATTTGTTGTGGAGCTTTCAGAACATCGTCTTTAGCTGCTTTACAAGTGGAAACTGGTGAGCTTCCTTTAAGATTAAGAAGGTTGAAATTAATGTACATGTACTGGGTGAACCTACAAGGACATAAGTGTGATCATCCAACTAAGATGGTGCTGAAGGAATGTTGGGAACATCATAAATTAAATTGTAATAGTTTTGGATGGATTGGGGAAATAAAGGCAAAACAGCTTGGTTTAACTATGCTCCAGTATAGTGCTACAGTTCCTCAATCTGAAATTCCTCCATGGTTATTTCTAACTCCAGAAGTTGATCTTCAATTAAATGAAATTCTTAAAAAGGGAAAGACTCCAGAATGGGTTGTAGTTAATAGATATTTTGAAAGATATAAAGACAACATAATTATATATACAGATGGATCTAAAGATCCAAATAGTGGTAGAACTGGGGCAGCAGTGAATATCCCACACCATAAAGTCTTGATTAAGAGGAGAACAGCTGACCATTTAGCTGTTTTTACAGTTGAATTATCAGCCATCATATTGGCCTTAGAATGGTTGCTTGGTAATGATACTAGGGAAGTAAGTACATTTATCATAGCATCAGATAGTCAAGCAGCATTATTAAGTATTAAATGTGGTAAATCTAGCAGATTAGATTTGATATTAAGAATATATCAATTATTAGTTCATCTTTATAACAATAAATGCTTGGTTCAATTTGTCTGGATTCCTGCTCATGTAGGTATAGAAGGAAATGAGGAAGTAGATATTCTAGCTAAGCAGGCCTTGAAATCAGATATTGTTCATCTGAATATTCCTTTGAGTAAAAATGAGGGTAAATCTATTATTCAAAAAGAAATTATTAAGATTTGGCAGGAGCTATGGGATAACCATGATAATGGAAGACAACTATATACATTTCAAAAGAGTGTGGGAGATAGTAATTATATGAGTGGAAGGCGGAAAGAGGAAGTAGTTATGTCTCGACTTAGAATTGGACAGTCTGGACTTAATAGTTTGCTCTTTAAAATAGGAAAGCATGAGAATGGGGCTTGTAATTATTGCAATCAGGTGGAAACAGTGGAGCATGTCTTGTTAGAATGTGATAAATACTCAGAGGAACGCCAGATTTTAAAGTCGTTACTAAGTAGAAAGAATATAGGACTGTCTATGATTAGTCTATTAGATAATAAATCAAGTTATGTTAGAAATCTCTTATTTAGGTTCTTAAATAACACTGGGTTAATGAGTCGTATTTAGGATATGAACAAGTATTTGTGTGTATGCCAGTGCATGCTCATGCATTAATTCAGGTATTAATGAGTGTGTTAGGATGTGAATTTGCACATCCTACACATCATTGAGGTGGATTTAATTCCCTCTGAGATCTCTGATGACCACACTCCAGTCTGGTAGGTGGCGGTAAATGCACCTTAAGTTGGATGCCAGCCGCCAATAAAAAACGAAAGAAGAAGAAGAAGAAGAAGCGTCTAGCGCCCCCTTCTGGTCACAGACCTGCTGCTATTCTAGTGAGATCATGAGGATCCGGACCGACGGAACCGGGATGTCTACACAACCCACAAGTGATCAACTGGTTGAAGCTGCAGCTTTTCAGATCGGAACCGGAATCTGAGCTATAAACCGGTTCTGTGTCGGTTTAAACTACAAACATCAGATCCGTTCGGATCCGTCCGCTGTTTAATCTCTAAACAGACCCGGACGGGATCTACAGACAACCTGCAGTCCAATCGGAACCAACAACTTTCAGTACCACCTGCAACTGATTTGCTTGCGGTGTTCTGATCAGGCAAAGCTGCGGGCACCTTAGCTCCGATCTCCTACAGAGTCCAGTTCGCTGAAAGCACCGCGGACTCTACCGCTGGTTTAACTGGTTAAACTAGTTTCCAGGTGACCCCAGAGGGTCGTGGAGTTTACCTGCAGACTGAGGGCCTCCGCGCGCTGCCGTCACCTGGTCACTACCTGACAGACAAGCTGCTTTCGCGGCGGTAGAATTGCGGCTTTCAGCAGATACACACACCGGAAGACGTAGTTCTGACCCGGAAGCTGATTCTACATCCGGATCAAGATTTCAGAGACGCTTCAGCTGCGTTCTTCTTTAGCGGTGAGTTCAACTCTTAAATAGACTAAACAATAACCAAAATGAGCGCTCTGTCGGCAGAATAACGGAAACCCGCCAGCTGGGTGCGCATGCGCCCTGTGGCGGAGCTCACCGCGTTGAAACTAAATTTCCGTAAACTCAGGAGATTCAGGTTTTGCGTTAGTAGCACCTGGTGGTGGTTTTTTTATATATATGTACCAAATAACATTCGAAAACACAGATAGTGCCCCAATAATAATCCGTAACTGGTTCTACTGGGTCTGATTTTCCTCGTCCCAGACTGAAATGTTGTTTTATTAGGGTGACCAGACGTCCTCTTTTTCCCGGACATGTCCTACTTTTCAGACCTAAAAAGATGTCCGGGGGGAATTTCAAAATCGTCCGGGATTTTGGTCAACTGCCTCAAAACACATTACATGGCTTACAGTTCATTGTAGGGCGCTGCGCACGGCGCTGCGTGTCACGTGATCACTGAGCCGCGTAAGTGCGGCCAGCCCCCCGCCCCGCTGCACGTTATCCGGGTTTTCCCAAAGTACAATATGGTCACCCTAGTTCATTCACAAAGAAGCTCGTTAACATGGTACCGTAATCTCGCGAATGTTGGCGCACAGTGAAACCGCTCATGGGTAAAAAGAATCAGAAAAGGACTAAAACCCGAACCTTGACCCCAACCCCTGCTTTCAGAAGACTGGTTCCGAGTTACAGGTCAGAACTGCAGATCCAGCCTCTGGTTCCGACCAGGGATCGTCTGGTCGCCGCTTTATTTTTCTTAATGGGACCTTGGCTTCAGCTTGGAGAACCTTAGACCCTCTTTACCAGACCATCACACAGATAAGTTTGTAAAAATTAACAGGCACTGCTTGCAAATTAGATACATTTTATTTGATTCACAAATGGACGAAAGTAGTCACAATTTATTTTATTATACAAAAATGACCACACTAGAAGTCTATGCTGGCCCTGGGAACCTTATAGCTGAAAAAAAAAATAGTTAAAACCCAATTAAATAAAATTAGACTGCTTGGGGGAGGAAGAAGAAGGAAAACTCAAATATAACTAAATACACCTAAGTGTTCCCCAACAAAAATGCACAAAAATCTCTGGTGATGCAGCAAAGAAAAGAAAAACTCCTCGTCTCCTAATCTAGTCTCTTCAATCTGAAATAAAGCAGTTTGGGGCCCAGAGACGGCAGAGCTCCTTTGGGCTAGACAATAAAAACTCCCCTTCCCTAAACAAAACCAAAAAAAGAAAATGCTTTTGATCAATAATAACTCTCTAAAAGAAAAACTAACCTGAAACAGTAGCATGCCAACCTTAACATAAAAAGATCAAGTTAGAGAAGCACCTTAAGTAGCCAGATAATAATAAGAAACGGCTTTTACCTTCTCTGAAGTGAAACCGCTCAGCGGCGTTCCGTACGCCATTCTCTAGAAACATGTTGCCTGCAACAATCAGTGGAGGAATCAGAAATCATTCTAAACAAGATCAATATTAAACGTACTTCTGCACCAGATCTGAGCGATCCACCTGCTTTCAGATTACCTGTCGACTGATTACCAAACCAGCTCTAATGTCTCTCCACAGTTTAAGGGACAGAAAAAGATTCAAAGGCTCAACATGATGGATCCAATTTAAATCTGTTGTATAAAAAATCTGAAACTGAGTAAAAACTGAGAGATTTTGAAGTGAGTCTCTTTAATCTGCTTATTGTTGTTACTGTAATCATTAAACAATTTAGGTTTTAATGCAGATACATGTACAACATTATGAACATTATTAAGTTCTAGTTCCAGTAACACTAGAAAACCTGACGGTGTTTTTTTATGAGCTGGAATAGATTTACATATTCATGACCAGAACAGATCAGATCAAATTTATCGGCAGATTTTCTATCATTTAACAAAATACCATAACTGTCCATTAAGTCAGAGACAATAAAATAACTTTCTACCAGTCAGTTTTAAAAATAGATTTTCTATGAACCAATATTGATCTGTTATTCCACAATAAGGATCCATGTGGGGTAAAATTGTGGGTAAATATCATTTTCCAAAAATGCAAAACTTGTTTGTGAAAATTAGACAGTGAAATATTAATTTTGGTTAATTCAAAATCACATTTAAGCAAGAAATCCAGGCCACCAAGTTTATTAAATATGTCCCTATGGATATGAAACCGCATTGAGACAAGTAGGTCTAAAGATATATTTACTGTAAATGAACCAATCAGGGCCTCGACATCTGAAGCTCTAATTCCACCCTTTAATAATCTTTAATAACTTGAGATTGTTGTAAATGGTGAGTTTTGTTCCACCAGATGAATTAAAGATTATTGAATTGGCTTTCTTAATATTTCTGTCGGATATGAAAGCAGAAAGAATCAGTCTGGATTTTCCTTCAGCTCCGGTCCAAACTCATCAGATCTCAACGACGTCTTCACGCCTCCAAGCATCTTCCAATGTTTTCCTCCTTACAGAGTTTTTCAGATCAATATCCCAGATATTTAACTTCAGACTCTAATGGATCAGCAGAATTCATATTAATACTGAGAGACCAGAAGTTCTGGAAAACATGAAAATGGATTTTAATGCGACGTCTACCAGAGTTTTATCTCTTAGAAAAATAGTTGTATTGTAGTTATCTTGAATACCTTATCAAAAGTCTTAATACCATGCAAATGAGAATTTTTCATAATGAGTAAGGTAAGCATTTGAGTTGTTAATGTAAATAATTGTGGTGAAATTGGGCAGCCCTGCCTGATTCCTCTTCACAGAGAAACTTAAGAACTGACTGGCATTCATTAATAATGGTCATAATCCACAGTTTATAATCTGTACATCAGAGTGACGGGTCTCTAACTGTCCAGTGATAAAGGGTCTTTGTTTTGGGGAAAAGAGTAATCAGACGTTTGATGGTGGGAGAGATTATTGTCTGAAATTCATCCTGCAGGGCCTCAACTGATAGTTTTCATAAATCTTTCCAACAGAAAGTATAAATTCAGCATCTAATCCGTCACGTTTGTCGTGTTGCTTCGTCCAGCTCTTCCATTCTTAAGTCGTCTTCCAAAAGGCTTTAAAATCAAGGTTCATTTTTTCAACAGGTTCCTGAATTTCATCAGAAAAAGACTGGGAACAATAAAGATCACTATAAAAATGTCTCATTGCTACATGTATTAAATCCAGGTCTTCAGTGATGCTGCCATTAATAATTAGTTTCTGAATCTTTTTGGACTGTCTCTGCTTCTCAAGATTAAAAAAATATGAAGATTTCTTTTCACCGTCCTGGAGCCAATGAAGGCCTCGTTTGATTCATCTAGAAAAACTTGATCTAGTTCAGATTTCAAACATCAGGCTGACTCAGCTTTCAGATGATAAAACTGATTTTAAACAGAGAGAATTAATAAGTTGGGATTGTTCTGTCTCCTCAGCTTTGAAGCAAGTTTGCCTCTTTATTGTTGTCCTAACATTAAATTGAAACGTATTTAAAGGAGACAGATCTATTCCTGAAATATCCTCACTGAGGTCCAGGACTTCTGGACAGAAAGTTTATTATTCAGCAGATTACTATTAAACTTCCAAGCTACGTTTGAAGGTGGTTTAGATTTATTCAGAAAGAGAAACAAGGTAACTGAACAATGATCTGTTAGAGGAGCTGCTGAGATTTCACAACTTGAAATATTATTGACCAGATTATGAGGGATTAACCAGTAATCCAGCCCAGAGCTCTGGCCGTTTCCAGAAGGGTTGAACCAGGAGTATTGTCTGATATTAGGATTTCTAATTCTCCAGCAGTCTGTCAAATTTGTAGTAGAGATTAAATTTACAAAAATACCATCATAAATATGGTGCTGCCCCCTAGAGGGCAGGCGATCAATGGATCCATCTGGAGTTACATTAAAATCTCCTCCTAAGATAACCTGATCAGTGGAATATTTTATTTTCCATTGTTTTATCTTCACTCCGAGGTCAGTAAAAAATATACTATTCATGGCTTTATCATTATATCCATATAGACCAAAATGATCTTATTTCCATCAATCTCCACTATTAGTTACCCAGTGGCCATTTGATTCACTGATTTGCTCCAACAGGAATGAGATAACAGCCAGTAACAGTTATAAGTTTAATAGTGCGATGGCCCTTTAAACAAATAAAACAATTATATACCATCAGTGGGAGTAAAGGAACATGGCGGTGTAATTAGTCAGGGTCCACTCTTCGATTATCGATCAGGGCGAAACCTTCCTTCAGGTCTGCTGTTTGCCTCTCTCTGCTCCCTGAACCAGGGGCCACAGTTTGGCCCTGGGACCCTGGCTCCCTGAACCAGGGGCCACAGTTTGGCCCTGGGATCCTGGCTCCCTGAACCAGGGGCCACAGTTTGGCCCTGGGATCCTGGCTCCCTGAACCAGGGGCCACAGTTTGCCCTGGGATCCTGGCTCCCTGAACCAGGGGCCACAGTTTGGCCCTGGGATCCTGGCTCCCTGAACCAGGGGCCACAGTTTGCCCTGGGATCCTGGCTCCCTGAACCAGGGGCCACAGTTTGGCCCTGGGACCCTGGCTCCCTGAACCAGGGGCCACAGTTTGGCCCTGGGACCCTGGCTCCCTGAACCAGGGGCCACAGTTTGGCCCTGGGACCCTGGCTCCCTGAACCAGGGGCCACAGTTTGGCCCTGGGACCCTGGCTCCCTGAACCAGGGGCCACAGTTTGGCCCTGGGAGCCTGTCCTCCCTAGAAAAGTCCTCCTTGAAGCTGATGTGCATTTCTTTACAACCTTTAGCCTCTTTGGATTTCCTCCAGACCTCATCCCGCAGGGTTCGCATCCCGAACTGAATGATGAGGCTCTGGGTCGGTTGTTGGCCGAAGAGGCTCCAGCTTTGTTCCCCAATCTGTGAACGGTGTGGACCGAGTCACGCAGCCGATCCACGGAGACAGGAATGGTCCCAGTGAGGATCCCAATGGATCCCCGAAGGGTTAGTCCATCTTTCTCGGGCGGTCCGGTCCGGTCTCCCTCCAGGTCCCAGCCTGGTCTTCACAGGATCCTCAGCGCTGCGTTTCTTTCTTGCGAAGCTTGAAGCTCTGATATGGTTTCTTATTTACCTCAATGGCGACAGGATTAACGTTTTTTAAGGCTTTTCAATATTTCAGTCTGATTGTCCATCTTTGTGTTAAGTTCTCCGTTCGCTGTGTTCAGGCTCCTGTAGCTTCATTTTCTTCGTGCTTTAGTTCTCAGTAGGTGTGTGATCCCAGTTCACCTTCTGTTCTTTAGCAGAAGGATCAGACGAGGCTCCGACCAACTCAGTGTCTTCAATAATATCTTCGTCTCAAGCCTCTTGAAGAGCCGACCGGTTGTAGTCGTGGTCTGACATGCTGACCTCTGTAGATAAACTCCCAGACGGCAAAAAATTAAAAATGAAGGATGAAATATTTTCAAAAGAATGTTAAACTCTGGCTGCACAGTCTTTCTGCAGGTTCTCCCTGTGCATGCTGGGTTCTCTCAGGGTTCTCTGGTTTCCTCCCACAGTCCAATAACATGACTGTCAGGTTAATTGGTTTCTCTAAATTCTCCCTAAGTGTGTGTGTGTGCATGATTGTGTGTCCTGTCTGTCTCTGTGTTGCCCTGCGACAGACTGGCGACCTCCAGGTGACCCCGCCTCTCACCTGGAACGTTAGCTGGAGCTACACACCAGCTGCCCTGTAGGGTGTTAGAAATGGATGCTAAACTAAGTAATAAACGCTTTAAAACGGGGCTGGAGCTCATATTGGATTCAATCTCGGCTGAACAATCCCTGAATGCAGACCAGAGGCTGCACTCCGCCATCTTAGGACTTCTTCTTCTCTCCCTGCAGAGCCAGAATGTTGGACGAGGAAGACTCGGCTCCGGCCGTGAAGAAGAGCCGCGTGTTCTATGGCAGCCTGGAGGAGAAGGAGCGGCAGCGCATCACCATGGAGACGGCCAGCGGCGCTGCCGCAGGAAGTGATGCGCTGAAGGCGGGCATCAGAGCAGGAAATATCAACATCTCATCAGGTGAGTTCTACAGGCAGGTAGTGCTGCTGCCATCTAGTGTTGACCACTAGATGGCAGCACTCCCCGATGACTCCGTTTCCCATGATTCCCCGCAGGAGAGACCATGGAGATGGAGGAGCGGGTCAGCGAGCGCCAGCTGGAGGCGCTGGCCGAGTTCGAGCGGCGCCGCCGAGCGCGACAGATCACCGTCTCCACCGACGACGCCGAGGTGAAGGCCGGCCTGCGAGCGCTGGGAGAGCCAATCACGCTGTTCGGAGAGGGGCCGGCCGACCGCCGAGAGAGGTGGGCGGGGCCTGTTGACGGCCAATCAGGAAGCTCCTTACTGTCCTGGGTCGGCCAACCGATCGGCTCCTTCCTGATCGTTTTTCTCTCCAGGCTGCGCAGCGTTCTGTCTGTCGTCGGTCCGGACGCCCTGAAGAGATCCAGGAAGGACGAAGAGAGAGCCAAGAGGTCACGGGACGAGGTACTGCCGGTTCCCCAGAGAACCTGCTCAGCCCGGCGGGCCGAGGAGGTCCACTGGGTTTTTGTATTAAAGATGCTAAGTAGACAGGAAATGCAAAAATATTCCTGGGTAATTCAATGTTACTGAAAAACATCTCCAGTGAAACGATATTTAAACCAACAACCAGACTGAAAAACAACAAATCAAAAATACAATTAAAATATAAATATCAATTATTTGAAGACCCCAATGATGGATAAAAACATTGGACTTGGCGTTCCCTCGCCCGGACGCAGGTCACCGGGGCCCCACTCTGGAGCCAGGCCTGGAGGGGGGGCACGATGGCGAGCGTCTGGTGGCCGGGCTTTAACCCATGGAGCCCGGCCGGGCTCAGCCCGAAGAGGAAACATGGGTCCCCCCTCCCATGGGCCCACCACCTGTGAGAGGGGCCAAAGGGGTCGGGTGCACTGTGTGATGGGTGGCGGCAGAGGGAGGGGACCCTGGCGGTCCGATCCTCGGTTGCAGAAGCTCTTGGGACGTGGAATGTCACCTCTCTGGTGGGGAAGGAGCCGGAGCTAGTGTGTGAGGTCGAGAGCTTCCGGCTAGAAATAGTCGGTCTCACCTCGACGCACGGCTCTGGTTCTGGAACCAGCCTCCTTGAGAGGGGCTGGACATACTTCCACTCTGGAGTTGCCCAAGGTGAGAGGCGTCGGGCAGGAGTGGGCATACTTGTTGCTCCCCATCTCGGCGCCTGTACGTTGAGGTTTACTCCGGGGAACAAGAGGGTAGCCTCCCTCCGCCTACGGGTGGGGGGACGGGTCATGACTGTAGTTTGTACTTACGGGCCGAACGACAGTTCAGATTACCCACCCTTTTTGGAGTCCTTAGAGGGGGTACTGGAGAGTGCTCCTCCTGGGGACTCCCTTGTTCTACTGGGGGACTTCAACGCTCATGTGGGCAATGACAGTGAGACCTGGAGGGGTGTGGTTGGGAGGAACGGCCCCCCTATCTGACCTCGAATGGTGTTCTGTTGTTGGACTTCTGTGCTCGTCATGGATTGTCCATATCGAACACCATGTTCAGGCATAAGGGTGTTCATATGTGCACTTGGCACCAGGACACCCTAGGCCGCAGTTTGATAATCGACTTTGTCGTCGTTTCATCGGATCTGCGGCCGTATGTCTTGGACACTCGGGTGAAGAGAGGTGCGGAGCTGTCCACTGACCACTACCTGGTGGTGAGTTGGCTCCGGTGGTGGGGGAGGAAGCCGGTCAGACCTGGCGGCCCAAACGTGTTGTGAGGGTCTGCTGGGAACGTCTGGCGGAATCCCCTGTGAGATGGAGCTTTAACTCCCATCTCTGGCAAAACTTTGAACACGTCCCGGGGAAGGTGGGGGACATGGAGTCTGAGTGGACTGTGTTCCGTTCCTCCATTGTCGAGGCGGCCGGTCAGAGCTGTGGCCGCAAGGTTGTCTGTGCCTGTCGCGGCGGCAACCCTTGTACCCGTTGGTGGACACCTTCGGTGAGGGTTGCCGTCAGGCTGAAGAAAGAGTCCTACCGGGCCTTTTTGACCTGTGGGACTCCAGAAGCAGCTGATGGGTACCAGCAGGCGAAGCGGCATGCGGCTCGGGTGGTTGCTGAGGCAAAAACTCGGGCGTGGGAGGAGTTTGGAGAGGCCATGGAGAAAGACTTCCGTACGGCTTCGAAGCGATTCTGGTCCATCATCCGGCGTCTCGAGGGGGGGAAGCAGTACGGCACCAACACTGTTTATGGTGGGGATGGTGTGCTGCTGACCTCTACTCGGGACGTTGTGGGCCGGTGGGCAGAATACATTGAAGACCTCCTCAATCCCACCAACATGCCTTCCATTGAGGAAGCTGAGCCTGGGGACTCTGGGTTGGGCTCTCCAATCTCTGGGGACGAGGTTGCCGAGGTGGTTAAAAAGCTCCTTGGTGGCAGGGCTCCGGGGGTGGATGAGATCCGCCCGGAGTTCCTTAAGGCTCTGGATGTTGTAGGGTTGTGTTGGCTGATGCGGCTCTGCAATATTGCATTGACATCGGGGGCAGTTCCCCTGGATTGGCAGACCGGGGTGGTGGTCCCCCTGTTCAAAAAGGGGGACCGGAGGGTGTGCTCCAATTAAAGAGGTGTCACACTCTTAAGCCTCCCTGGCAAGGTCTATTCAGGGGTCCTGGAGAGGAGGGTCAGTCAGATAGTCGAACCTCGGATCCAGGAAGAGCAGTGTGGTTTTCGTCCTGGTCGTGGAACACTGGACCAGCTCTACACCCTGCAGGGTCCTGGAGGGTGCATGGGAGTTCGCCCAACCAGTCTACATGTGTTTTGTGGACTTGGAGAAGGCGTTCGACCGTGTCCCTCGGGGAGCCCTGTGGGGGGTTCTCCGGGAGTATGGGGTACCGGGCCCTTTGATACGGGCTGTCAGGTCCCTGTATGACCGGTGTCAGAGTCTGGTCCGCATTGCCGGCAGTAAGTCGGGCTCGTTTCCGGTGAGAGTTGGTCACCGATTCTGTTCATTACTTTCATGGACAGAATCTCTAGAACAGCCAAGGTGTTGAGGGGATCCGATTTGGTGGCCTTAGGATCTCATCTCTGCTTTTTGCAGACGATGTGGTCCTGTTGGCTTCATCAGGTCGTGATCTGCAGCTCTCGCTGGAGCGGTTAGCAGCCGAGTGTGAAGCGGCCGGGATGGGGATCAGTGCCTCCAAATCCGAGGCCATCATGGTCTTGAGCCAGAAAAGGGTAGAGTGCCTTCTCCGGGTCAGGGGGGGTGTCCTGCCCCAGGTGGAGGAGTTCAAGTATCTCGGGATCTTGTTCACGAATGAGGGATAAGGGAGCGGGAGATCGACAGGCGGATTGGCGCAGCGTCTGCTGTCAAGCGGGCGCTGTACCGGTCCGTCGTGGTGAAGAGAGAGCTGAGCCAAAAAGCGAAGCTCTCGATTTACCGGTCGATCTACGTTCCCACCCTCATCTATGGTCATGAGCTTTGGGTCATGACCGAAAGAACGAGATCGCGGATACAAGCGGCCGAAATGGGTTTTCTCCGTAGGGTGGCTGGGCTCTCCCTTAGAGATAGGGTGAGAAGCTCAGTCATCCGGGAGGGACTCAGAGTAGAGCCGCTGCTCCTTCACATCGAGAGGAGCCAGTTGAGGTGGCTTGGGCATCTGGTCAGGATGCGTCCTGGACGCCTCCCTGGTGAGGTGTTCCGGGCACGTCCCACCGGGAGGAGGCCCCGGGGAAGACCCAGGACACGCTGGAGGGACTATATCTCTCGGCTGGCCTGGGAACGCCTCGGGATTCCCCCGGAGGAGCTGGAAGAAGTGGCTGGGGAGAGGGAAGTCTGGGCCTCCCTTCTGAAGCTGCTACCCCCGCGACCCGACCTCGGATAAACGGAAGAAGATGGATGGATGGATGGAATTATTTACACTTCTGTTTAATCTAAATGAAGTCAGCGGCTCCATCGGGCCCCCAGGGCTTCAAGGGCCAGAAATGCTGATATTTTAACACAGATATATAAATGTGATATTTATTTATTGAGATTATCAAAGCTGCTAAATTTGATTTAATGGTTTCAGCATAAATTAAAAATATTTAAAATTGTTTAACATTTAAATGTCAGATTTTAAGGAGCTGGCAAGTTTACTTTGTAAAAGTTCAAACAACAATCTTCATAGTTAGATTGTTTTGTTACCATAGCAACAATCTGATGCTGTGAGTTTGATCTGTTTGTTCACAAATACAAATGAATAAACTGCAATTATAACTGATTGTTTTTAGGTTGGCCAGTTAATCTACTCTCTGTCTCCCAGATTAAATTGAACCCAGAAGCTGTTAGAGGTGCTGATGGTTTTAGCAGCAAGAGGGGCCCCTAGGTCAGATTCTGCCCCAGGCCTCATGCAGCCTTGGACCGGCCCTGCAGGATGAGTTCAATCTGCTGCACTGAGCAGAGATGAGCAACAAACTGAGATTTAATTTAATGCTAATGTAGCTTTAGCAGCTCTAACATTTCTGAGTTTTAATAAGAGACACAGAAACTGTTTTGGTTGCTCCAGTTTGAGGGACGAGATTCTCTGATCTTCCTGCGGCCGGACGCATTAACTCTCTGACTAAATGGACAAAGCATTTGATACGGTTTGATGCTTCGTGTTATCGGAAAAATAATAATAAAATAATATAAAACCGGAGTGATGCGTGACTACGAGGAGAGTTAGCGCCGGTTCATTAGCCGCTAACGCTCCGACCAATCGGAACACAAACATGAACTTTACAGGAAGACAGCGCCACACGCTGGGCAGCGAGTTGAGATGGAAACGCCTCACAAAATTCTTTGTCCACAAATATAAATCATTCTCATCACTCGCTCAGCGCTCCTCTGAAAACCCAGCAAGTTGTTCCTGTGGTTCACATAGAGCTGCACAACCAGAGCTAATGCGGTTCATTTTAAACTTTTACCTAGATGTAGAGTTCTCCAAAGAAAAACAACTACCCACACTGGGTTGATGGAAATATCCATATGGTCAGCCTGGGTCCAGTTTGAGTGGAAGGAGGAGCGCGATCTGCGCTGAGGTCAACTTAGACATCCAGCTGCTGCAGCGCAAGGCAACGTGCTGAGGCAACTTGTTGAGGCAACTTGCTGAGGCTCCAGCTGTGTGATCGGTGCATAAACTATAAAGTATTGAAGATATGTTTATCTTCTATAAACTTACCTTGTGGCAATAAATCTGCTACTCCAGTGAAAAGCTCAGAGCAACAGAGACTCACAATCCAGCTTTAAAAATATAGAGATTTTTTTTTTTTCAATTATTACTTTCCTAAAAACATAAACAAGAAATGCTTAGCCTGGCGGTGGGGCTAGTAAAGCATGGCGGGCCGCCAGGACTATAATTCACTGGGGGAAACCCTGTACTGGGTAGTACTGAGTAGTACTGAGTAGTACTGGGTAGTACTGAGTAATACTATGTACTCCAAGCCGATCAATCGGTTCAAACTCAGTTAAATGAATTCTCGTCCGAGTGAAGCATCTCCTGTGTGAAATGTAAATCTTTGTTTCTCTCCACCAATCACAGTGTCTGCAGACTTGGTACCATGAAGGCCCCGCCTCCCTGAAGGAAGCTCGCCTCTGGTTGGCTAGATATTCTCTACCACGGTGAGTCATCACCTGACCAATCGGCTCCGTGGCTGCTCCGGGTCCGGACCCTAAGCAGCCTCTCATTGGCTGAGATCCACTAAGTCTTCCTGTGATTGGTCCGTCAGGGCGATGAGGCGTCTGGAAGCCGCACGCGCTTTGAAGGAGGTTGCCGAGGCGACGAAGACGATCCGCCAGCAGGAGTTGCACAAGTCGCTGAGGGTGAGTCGGTACCACGGGTCACGGACCGGGTCCAGAGCGTAAACGTGGGACTTGTCTGAAACAGGGCGAGCAGAACCGAGGGAGGCCTGATGTTTATACAGGGACCAGTTCAACCCAGTTGAACCAGTTTGTTTTAACTTGATATTAATTGGTTCAGTTCTTCATTTTATAAACCCAGTTCTGGAACCAGTTCAGTCCAATTTAATTCCACTGGTATAAGAAACCAGTTTAAATCATTCAAATCCAGTCCAGTTCATGTAAATGAATCTGTGTTTAAACCAGTTTAATACATTTGAAATCCAGTTAAATATTTTTAGTTTATATCATCAAAATCTGGTTCCTGAACTGGTTCCTTCTGTCCCAGTAAATCCAGTTAAATCCAGTGTGCAACTGGAGACTCAGCAGCTGGTCTCAGTTGAACCCTTCCTCTTCCTCTTCCTCTTCAGAATCTGAACAACTTCTGCAGTCAGATTGGAGACGATCGGCCAATCAGCTTCTGCCACTTCAGTCCGGACTCCAAGATGCTCGCCACGGCGTCCTGGTAAGAGCTCCGCCCCCTGACCGCTGTTGTTGTTCTGAGGCTATTGTTAGCGAGCTAATGCTAGCGTGCTAACGCCTCCAGGAGCGGCCTGTGCAAGCTGTGGTCGGTCCCGGACTGCGCCCTGATCCGGACCCTGAGAGGTGGGCGGAGCTTCCTGCTTCTGTTTATATCCGAGTCCAGTTAAATATGCTGACCGGGTTTCTTTATGCCCCTCCCCGGCCTCGCTGTGATTGGCTGAAGGACACAACACCAACGTGGGTGCCGTGGCGTTCCGCCCGCAGGCCGGCGTCTCTCTGGACCGGTCCGACGTCAGCCTGGCGTCCTGCGCCGCCGACGGGACGGTGAAGCTGTGGAACCTGGAGAGGTGGGCGGAGTCAGGAGGAGGGCTGGTTGCTACGGAAACGACCAATGACAACGTGTTTCTGTGGTCGCCATAGTGACGAGCCAGTGGCGGACATCGAGGGTCACGGTGATCGGGTTTCCAGAGTTTCCTGGCATCCGTCCGGAAGATTCCTGGGAACCACCTGGTGAGAGAACCGGGACCAGAACCAGGACCAGAGCACTGCGTAGTAGCATGTAGTACTCTGTAGTAACCTGTAGTACTCTGTAGTAGTCTGTAGTACTCTGTAACCTGTAATAACCTGTAGTACTCTGTGGTAACCTGTAGTACTCTGTAGTAACCTGTAGTACTCTGTAGTAACCTGTAGTACTCTGTAGTAACCTGTAGTACTCTGTGCAGCTACGACCGCTCCTGGCGTCTCTGGGATCTGCAGCTGCAGGAGGAAATTCTGCACCAGGAAGGTCACAGCAAAGGAGTTCATGACATCAGCTTCCATCCTGACGGCTCCTTGGCTGCTACAGGGTCTGTAGTACTCTGTGGTACTCTGGGTAGTACTCTGTGGTACTGTGTAGTACTCTGTGGTACTGTGTGGTACTGTGTAGTACTGTGTGGTACTGTGTGGTACTGTGTAGTACTGTGTGGTACTGTGTGATACTGTGTGGTACTGTGTGGTACTCTGTGGAACTCTGTGTAGTACTCTGTGGTACTGTGTAGTACTCTGTGGTACTGTGTGGTACTGTGTGGTACTGTGTGATACTGTGTGGTACTGTGTGGTACTCTGTGGAACTCTGTGTAGTACTCTGTGGTACTGTGTAGTACTCTGTGATACTGTGTGGTACTGTGTAGTACTCTGTGGTACTGTGTAGTACTCTGTGGTACTGTGTAGCACTCTGTGGTACTGTGTGGTACTGTGTGGTACTCTGTGGTACTGTGTAGTACTCTGTGGAACTCTGTGTAGTACTCTGTGGTACTGTGTAGTACTCTGTGGTACTGTGTGGTACTGTGTAGTACTGTGTGATACTGTGTGGTACTGTGTAGTACTGTGTGGTACTGTGTAGTACTCTGTGGAACTCTGTGTAGTACTCTGTGGAACTCTGTGTAGTACTCTGTGGTACTGTGTAGTACTCTGTGGTACTGTGTGGTACTGTGTAGTACTGTGTGGTACTGTGTGGTACTGTGTGATACTGTGTGGTACTGTGTGGTACTCTGTGGAACTCTGTGTAGTACTCTGTGGTACTGTGTAGTACTCTGTGATACTGTGTGGTACTGTGTAGTACTCTGTGGTACTGTGTAGTACTCTGTGGTACTGTGTGGTACTGTGTAGTACTGTGTGGTACTGTGTAGCACTCTGTGGTACTGTGTAGCACTCTGTGGTACTGTGTGGTACTCTGTGGTACTGTGTAGTATTCTGTGATACTCTGTGGTACTGTGTAGTACTCTGTGATACTGTGTGGTACTGTGTAGTACTGTGTGGTACTGTGTAGCACTCTGTGGTACTGTGTAGCACTGTGTGGTACTGTGTAGTACTGTGTGGTACTGTGTAGTACTGTGTGGTACTGTGTAGTACTGTGTGGTACTGTGTGGTACTGTGTAGTACTGTGTGGTACTGTGTGGTACTCTGTGGTACTGTGTAGTACTGTGTGGTACTGTGTAGTACTCTGTGGTACTGTGTGGTACTGTGTGGTACTGTGTAGTACTGTGTGGTACTGTGTGGTACTCTGTGGTACTGTGTGGTACTGTGTAGTACTGTGTGGTACTGTGTAGCACTCTGTGGTACTGTGTAGTACTGTGTGGTACTGTGTAGCACTCTGTGGTACTGTGTGGTACTGTGTAGTACTCTGTGGTACTGTGTGGTACTGTGTAGTACTGTGTGGTACTGTGTGGTACTCTGTGGTACTGTGTGGTACTGTGTAGTACTGTGTGGTACTGTGTAGCACTCTGTGGTACTGTGTAGTACTGTGTGGTACTGTGTAGTACTGTGTGGTACTGTGTGGTACTGTGTAGCACTCTGTGGTACTGTGTGGTACTGTGTAGTACTGTGTAGCACTCTGTGGTACTGTGTGGTACTGTGTAGTACTGTGTAGCACTCTGTGGTACTGTGTGGTACTGTGTAGTACTGTGTGGTACTGTGTAGCACTCTGTGGTACTGTGTAGCACTCTGTGGTACTGTGTGGTACTGTGTGGTACTCTGTGGTACTGTGTAGTACTGTGTAGCACTCTGTGGTACTGTGTGGTACTGTGTAGTACTGTGTGGTACTGTGTGGTACTGTGTGGTACTCTGTGGTACTGTGTAGTACTGTGTAGCACTCTGTGGTACTGTGTGGTACTGTGTAGTACTGTGTAGTACTGTGTGGTACTCTGTGGTACTGTGTGGTACTGTGTGGTACTGTGTAGTACTGTGTGGTACTGTGTAGCACTCTGTGGTACTGTGTGGTACTGTGTGGTACTGTGTGGTACTGTGTAGTACTGTGTGGTACTGTGTGGTACTGTGTAGTACTGTGTGGTACTGTGTGGTACTGTGTGGTACTGTGTAGTACTGTGTGGTACTCTGTGGTACTGTGTGGTACTGTGTGGTACTGTGTAGTACTGTGTGGTACTGTGTAGCACTCTGTGGTACTGTGTGGTACTCTGTGGTACTGTGTAGTACTGTGTAGCACTCTGTGGTACTGTGTAGTACTGTGTGGTACTGTGTAGCACTGTGTGGTACTGTGTAGTACTGTGTGGTACTGTGTAGTACTCTGTGGTACTGTGTAGTACTGTGTGGTACTGTGTGGTACTGTGTAGTACTGTGTGGTACTGTGTAGTACTGTGTGGTACTGTGTAGTACTGTGTGGTACTGTGTGGTACTCTGTGGTACTGTGTAGTACTGTGTGGTACTGTGTGGTACTGTGTGGTACTGTGTAGTACTGTGTGGTACTGTGTAGCACTGTGTGGTACTGTGTGGTACTGTGTGGTACTGTGTAGTACTGTGTGGTACTGTGTAGCACTGTGTGGTACTGTGTGGTACTGTGTGGTACTGTGTAGTACTGTGTGGTACTGTGTGGTACTGTGTGGTACTGTGTAGTACTGTGTGGTACTGTGTAGTACTCTGTGGTACTGTGTGGTACTCTGTGGTACTGTGTAGTACTGTGTAGCACTCTGTGGTACTGTGTGGTACTGTGTAGTACTGTGTGGTACTGTGTAGCACTCTGTGGTACTGTGTAGCACTCTGTGGTACTGTGTGGTACTGTGTGGTACTGTGTGGTACTGTGTAGTACTGTGTGGTACTGTGTAGCACTGTGTGGTACTGTGTGGTACTGTGTGGTACTGTGTAGTACTGTGTGGTACTGTGTAGCACTGTGTGGTACTGTGTGGTACTGTGTGGTACTGTGTAGTACTGTGTGGTACTGTGTAGTACTCTGTGGTACTGTGTGGTACTCTGTGGTACTGTGTAGTACTGTGTAGCACTCTGTGGTACTGTGTGGTACTGTGTAGTACTGTGTGGTACTGTGTAGCACTCTGTGGTACTGTGTAGCACTCTGTGGTACTGTGTGGTACTGTGTAGTACTGTGTGGTACTGTGTGGTACTGTGTAGTACTGTGTGGTACTGTGTGGTACTCTGTGGTACTGTGTAGCACTCTGTAGTACTGTGTGGTACTGTGTAGTACTGTGTGGTACTGTGTGGTACTGTGTGGTACTGTGTAGCACTCTGTGGTACTGTGTGGTACTGTGTGGTACTGTGTAGTACTGTGTGGTACTGTGTAGTACTCTGTGGTACTGTGTGGTACTCTGTGGTACTGTGTAGTACTGTGTAGCACTCTGTGGTACTGTGTGGTACTGTGTAGTACTGTGTGGTACTGTGTAGCACTCTGTGGTACTGTGTAGCACTCTGTGGTACTGTGTGGTACTGTGTAGTACTCTGTGGTACTGTGTGGTACTGTGTAGTACTGTGTGGTACTGTGTGGTACTCTGTGGTACTGTGTAGCACTCTGTAGTACTGTGTGGTACTGTGTAGTACTGTGTGGTACTGTGTGGTACTGTGTAGCACTCTGTGGTACTGTGTGGTACTCTGTGGAACTCTGTGTAGTACTCTGTGGTACTGTGTAGTACTCTGTGATACTGTGTGGTACTGTGTAGTACTCTGTGGTACTGTGTAGTACTCTGTGGTACTCTGTGGTACTGTGTAGTACTCTGTGGAACTCTGTGTAGTACTCTGTGGTACTGTGTAGTACTCTGTGGTACTGTGTGGTACTGTGTAGTACTGTGTGATACTGTGTGGTACTGTGTAGTACTGTGTGGTACTGTGTAGTACTCTGTGATACTGTGTGGTACTGTGTAGTACTCTGTGGTACTGTGTGGTACTGTGTAGTACTGTGTGGTACTGTGTAGTACTGTGTGGTACTGTGTAGTACTCTGTGATACTCTGTGGTACTGTGTAGTACTCTGTGATACTGTGTGGTACTGTGTAGTACTGTGTGGTACTGTGTAGTACTGTGTGGTACTGTGTAGCACTCTGTGGTACTGTGTAGCACTGTGTGGTACTGTGTAGTACTGTGTGGTACTGTGTAGTACTGTGTGGTACTGTGTAGTACTGTGTAGTGCTGTGTGGTACTGTGTAGTACTGTGTGGTACTGTGTGGTACTGTGTAGTACTGTGTGGTACTGTGTAGTACTCTGTGGTACTGTGTGGTACTGTGTGGTACTGTGTAGTACTGTGTGGTACTGTGTGGTACTGTGTGGTACTCTGTGGTACTGTGTGGTACTGTGTAGTACTGTGTGGTACTGTGTAGCACTCTGTGGTACTGTGTAGTACTGTGTGGTACTCTGTGGTACTGTGTAGCACTCTGTGGTACTGTGTGGTACTGTGTAGTACTGTGTAGCACTCTGTGGTACTGTGTGGTACTGTGTAGTACTGTGTAGCACTCTGTTGTACTGTGTGGTACTGTGTAGTACTGTGTGGTACTGTGTAGCACTCTGTGGTACTGTGTAGCACTCTGTGGTACTGTGTGGTACTGTGTGGTACTCTGTGGTACTGTGTAGTACTGTGTAGCACTGTGTGGTACTGTGTAGTACTGTGTAGTACTGTGTGGTACTGTGTAGTACTCTGTGGTACTGTGTGGTACTCTGTGGTACTGTGTAGTACTGTGTAGCACTCTGTGGTACTGTGTGGTACTGTGTAGTACTGTGTAGTACTGTGTGGTACTCTGTGGTACTGTGTGGTACTGTGTGGTACTGTGTGGTACTGTGTAGTACTGTGTGGTACTGTGTGGTACTGTGTAGTACTCTGTGGTACTCTGTGGTACTGTGTAGCACTCTGTGGTACTGTGTGGTACTGTGTGGTACTGTGTGGTACTGTGTAGTACTCTGTGGTACTCTGTGGTACTGTGTAGCACTCTGTGGTACTCTGTGGTACTGTGTAGTACTGTGTGGTACTGTGTGGTACTCTGTGGTACTGTGTAGTACTGTGTAGTACTCTGTGGTACTGTGTGGTACTGTGTGGTACTGTGTAGTACTCTGTGGTACTCTGTGGTACTGTGTAGCACTCTGTGGTACTGTGTGGTACTGTGTGGTACTGTGTGGTACTGTGTAGTACTCTGTGGTACTGTGTAGCACTCTGTGGTACTGTGTGGTACTCTGTGGTACTGTGTGGTACTGTGTAGCACTCTGTGGTACTGTGTGGTACTGTGTAGTACTGTGTGGTACTGTGTGGTACTCTGTGGTACTGTGTGGTACTGTGTGGTACTCTGTGGTACTGTGTAGTACTCTGTGGTACTGTGTAGTACTGTGTAGTACTCTGTGGTACTGTGTGGTACTGTGTAGTACTCTGTGGTACTGTGTAGTACTGTGTAGTACTCTGTGGTACTGTGTGGTACTGTGTAGTACTGTGTGGTACTGTGGTACTGTGTGGTACTCTGTGGTACTGTGTAGTACTCTGTGGTACTGTGTGGTACTGTGTGGTACTGTGTGGCACTCTGTGGTACTGTGTGGTACTCTGTGGTACTGTGTGGTACTGTGTGGTACTGTGTGGTACTGTATAGTACTCTGTGATACTGTGTGGTACTGTGTAGTACTCTGTGGTACTGTGTGGTACTGTGTAGTACTCTGTGGTACTGTGTAGTACTGTGTGGTACTGTGTAGTACTCTGTGGTACTGTGTAGTACTCTGTGATACTCTGTGGTACTGTGTAGTACTCTGTGATACTGTGTGGTACTGTGTAGTACTGTGTGGTACTGTGTAGCACTCTGTGGTACTGTGTAGCACTATGTGGTACTGTGTGGTACTCTGTGGTACTGTGTAGTACTGTGTAGTACTCTGTGGTACTGTGTGGTACTGTGTGGTACTGTGTAGTACTCTGTGGTACTCTGTGGTACTGTGTAGTACTGTGTGGTACTGTGTAGCACTCTGGTACTGTGTAGCACTCTGTGGTACTGTGTGGTACTGTGTAGTACTGTGTGGTACTGTGTAGTACTCTGTGGTACTGTGTGGTACTCTGTGGTACTGTGTAGTACTGTGTAGCACTCTGTGGTACTGTGTGGTACTGTGTAGCACTCTGTGGTACTGTGTAGTACTGTGTGGTACTGTGTAGTACTCTGTGGTACTGTGTAGTACTGTGTGGTACTGTGTAGTACTCTGTGGTACTGTGTGGTACTGTGTAGTACTGTGTGGTACTGTGTGGTACTCTGTGGTACTGTGTAGTACTGTGTGGTACTGTGTGGTACTGTGTAGTACTGTGTGGTACTGTGTGGTACTGTGTAGTACTGTGTGGTACTGTGTAGTACTGTGTGGTACTGTGTGGTACTGTGTAGCACTCTGTGGTACTGTGTGGTACTGTGTAGTACTGTGTGGTACTGTGTAGCACTCTGTGGTACTGTGTGGTACTCTGTGGTACTGTGTAGTACTGTGTAGCACTCTGTGGTACTGTGTGGTACTGTGTAGTATTGTGTGGTACTCTGTGGTACTGTGTGGTACTGTGTAGTACTGTGTGGTACTGTGTGGTACTGTGTAGTACTGTGTGGTACTGTGTAGCACTCTGGTACTGTGTAGCACTCTGTGGTACTGTGTGGTACTGTGTAGTACTGTGTGGTACTGTGTAGTACTGTGTGGTACTGTGTAGTACTCTGTGGTACTGTGTGGTACTCTGTGGTACTGTGTAGTACTGTGTAGCACTCTGTGGTACTGTGTGGTACTGTGTAGTACTGTGTGGTACTGTGTGGTACTGTGTAGTACTGTGTGGTACTGTGTAGCACTCTGTGGTACTGTGTGGTACTGTGTAGTACTGTGTGGTACTCTGTGGTACTGTGTAGTACTGTGTGGTACTGTGTGGTACTGTGTAGCACTCTGTGGTACTGTGTGGTACTGTGTAGTACTGTGTGGTACTGTGTAGCACTCTGTGGTACTGTGTGGTACTCTGTGGTACTGTGTAGTACTGTGTAGCACTCTGTGGTACTGTGTGGTACTGTGTAGTATTGTGTGGTACTCTGTGGTACTGTGTGGTACTGTGTAGTACTGTGTGGTACTGTGTGGTACTGTGTAGTACTGTGTGGTACTGTGTAGCACTCTGGTACTGTGTAGCACTCTGTGGTACTGTGTGGTACTGTGTAGTACTGTGTGGTACTGTGTAGTACTGTGTGGTACTGTGTAGTACTCTGTGGTACTGTGTGGTACTCTGTGGTACTGTGTAGTACTGTGTAGCACTCTGTGGTACTGTGTGGTACTGTGTAGTACTGTGTGGTACTGTGTAGCACTCTGTGGTACTGTGTGGTACTCTGTGGTACTGTGTAGTACTGTGTAGCACTCTGTGGTACTGTGTGGTACTGTGTAGTATTGTGTGGTACTCTGTGGTACTGTGTGGTACTGTGTAGTACTGTGTGGTACTGTGTGGTACTGTGTAGTACTGTGTGGTACTGTGTAGCACTCTGGTACTGTGTAGCACTCTGTGGTACTGTGTGGTACTGTGTAGTACTGTGTGGTACTGTGTAGTACTGTGTGGTACTGTGTAGTACTCTGTGGTACTGTGTGGTACTCTGTGGTACTGTGTAGTACTGTGTAGCACTCTGTGGTACTGTGTGGTACTGTGTAGTACTGTGTGGTACTGTGTGGTACTGTGTAGTACTGTGTGGTACTGTGTAGCACTCTGTGGTACTGTGTGGTACTGTGTAGTACTGTGTGGTACTGTGTAGCACTCTGTGGTACTGTGTAGCACTCTGTGGTACTGTGTAGTACTGTGTGGTACTGTGTGGTACTGTGTAGTACTGTGTGGTACTGTGTAGCACTCTGTGGTACTGTGTAGCACTCTGTGGTACTGTGTGGTACTGTGTAGTACTGTGTGGTACTGTGTAGTACTGTGTAGTACTCTGTGGTACTGTGTGGTACTCTGTGGTACTGTGTGGTACTGTGTGGTACTGTGTAGTACTGTGTGGTACTGTGTGGTACTGTGTAGTACTGTGTGGTACTGTGTAGCACTCTGTGGTACTGTGTGGTACTGTGTGGTACTGTGTAGTACTGTGTGGTACTGTGTAGCACTCTGTGGTACTGTGTGGTACTGTGTAGTACTGTGTGGTACTGTGTAGCACTCTGTGGTACTGTGTAGCACTCTGTGGTACTGTGTAGTACTGTGTGGTACTGTGTGGTACTGTGTAGTACTGTGTGGTACTGTGTAGCACTCTGTGGTACTGTGTAGCACTCTGTGGTACTGTGTGGTACTGTGTAGTACTGTGTGGTACTGTGTAGCACTCTGTGGTACTGTGTAGCACTCTGTGGTACTGTGTGGTACTGTGTGGTACTGTGTGGTACTGTGTAGCACTCTGTGGTACTGTGTAGCACTATGTGGTACTGTGTGGTACTCTGTGGTACTGTGTAGTACTGTGTAGTACTCTGTGGTACTGTGTGGTACTGTGTGGTACTGTGTAGTACTCTGTGGTACTCTGTGGTACTGTGTAGCACTCTGTGGTACTGTGTGGTACTGTGTAGTACTCTGTGATACTGTGTGGTACTGTGTAGTACTGTGTGGTACTGTGTAGTACTGTGTGGTACTGTGTAGTACTCTGTGGTACTGTGTGGTACTGTGTAGTACTGTGTGGTACTGTGTGGTACTCTGTGGTACTGTGTGGTACTGTGTGGTACTGTGTAGTACTGTGTGGTACTGTGTGGTACTGTGTAGTACTGTGTGGTACTGTGTAGCACTCTGTGGTACTGTGTGGTACTGTGTAGTACTGTGTGGTACTGTGTAGCACTCTGTGGTACTGTGTGGTACTGTGTAGTACTGTGTGGTACTGTGTAGCACTCTGTGGTACTGTGTAGCACTCTGTGGTACTGTGTAGTACTGTGTGGTACTGTGTAGCACTCTGTGGTACTGTGTGGTACTGTGTAGTACTGTGTGGTACTGTGTAGCACTCTGTGGTACTGTGTAGCACTATGTGGTACTGTGTGGTACTCTGTGGTACTGTGTAGTACTGTGTAGTACTCTGTGGTACTGTGTGGTACTGTGTGGTACTGTGTAGTACTCTGTAGTACTCTGTGGTACTGTGTAGTACTGTGTGGTACTGTGTAGCACTCTGGTACTGTGTAGCACTCTGTGGTACTGTGTGGTACTGTGTAGTACTGTGTGGTACTGTGTAGTACTGTGTGGTACTGTGTAGTACTCTGTGGTACTGTGTGGTACTCTGTGGTACTGTGTAGTACTGTGTAGCACTCTGTGGTACTGTGTGGTACTGTGTAGCACTCTGTGGTACTGTGTGGTACTGTGTGGTACTGTGTGGTACTGTGTAGCACTCTGTGGTACTGTGTAGCACTATGTGGTACTGTGTGGTACTCTGTGGTACTGTGTAGTACTGTGTAGTACTCTGTGGTACTGTGTGGTACTGTGTGGTACTGTGTAGTACTCTGTGGTACTCTGTGGTACTGTGTAGCACTCTGTGGTACTGTGTGGTACTGTGTAGTACTCTGTGATACTGTGTGGTACTGTGTAGTACTGTGTGGTACTGTGTAGTACTGTGTGGTACTGTGTAGTACTCTGTGGTACTGTGTGGTACTGTGTAGTACTGTGTGGTACTGTGTGGTACTCTGTGGTACTGTGTGGTACTGTGTGGTACTGTGTAGCACTCTGTGGTACTGTGTGGTACTGTGTAGTACTGTGTGGTACTGTGTAGCACTCTGTGGTACTGTGTAGCACTCTGTGGTACTGTGTAGTACTGTGTGGTACTGTGTAGTACTGTGTGGTACTGTGTAGCACTCTGTGGTACTGTGTGGTACTGTGTAGTACTGTGTGGTACTGTGTAGCACTCTGTGGTACTGTGTAGCACTATGTGGTACTGTGTGGTACTCTGTGGTACTGTGTAGTACTGTGTAGTACTCTGTGGTACTGTGTGGTACTGTGTGGTACTGTGTAGTACTCTGTAGTACTCTGTGGTACTGTGTAGTACTGTGTGGTACTGTGTAGCACTCTGGTACTGTGTAGCACTCTGTGGTACTGTGTGGTACTGTGTAGTACTGTGTGGTACTGTGTAGTACTGTGTGGTACTGTGTAGTACTCTGTGGTACTGTGTGGTACTCTGTGGTACTGTGTAGTACTGTGTAGCACTCTGTGGTACTGTGTGGTACTGTGTAGCACTCTGTGGTACTGTGTAGTACTGTGTGGTACTGTGTAGTACTCTGTGGTACTGTGTGGTACTGTGTAGTACTGTGTGGTACTGTGTGGTACTCTGTGGTACTGTGTAGTACTGTGTGGTACTGTGTGGTACTGTGTAGTACTGTGTGGTACTGTGTGGTACTGTGTAGTACTGTGTGGTACTGTGTAGTACTGTGTGGTACTCTGTGGTACTGTGTGGTACTGTGTGGTACTGTGTAGTACTCTGTGGTACTCTGTGGTACTGTGTAGCACTCTGTGGTACTGTGTGGTACTGTGTAGTACTCTGTGATACTGTGTGGTACTGTGTAGTACTGTGTGGTACTGTGTAGTACTGTGTGGTACTGTGTAGTACTCTGTGGTACTGTGTGGTACTGTGTAGTACTGTGTGGTACTGTGTGGTACTCTGTGGTACTGTGTGGTACTGTGTAGTACTGTGTGGTACTGTGTAGCACTCTGTGGTACTGTGTAGTACTGTGTGGTACTGTGTAGCACTCTGTGGTACTGTGTAGCACTCTGTGGTACTGTGTGGTACTCTGTGGTACTGTGTAGTACTGTGTAGCACTCTGTGGTACTGTGTAGTACTGTGTGGTACTGTGTAGTACTCTGTGGTACTGTGTAGTACTGTGTGGTACTGTGTAGTACTCTGTGGTACTGTGTGGTACTGTGTGGTACTGTGTAGTACTGTGTGGTACTGTGTGGTACTCTGTGGTACTGTGTAGTACTGTGTGGTACTGTGTAGTACTCTGTGGTACTGTGTGGTACTGTGTGGTACTGTGTAGTACTGTGTGGTACTGTGTGGTACTCTGTGGTACTGTGTGGTACTGTGTAGTACTGTGTGGTACTGTGTAGCACTCTGTGGTACTGTGTAGTACTGTGTGGTACTGTGTAGTACTGTGTGG
Organism: Xiphophorus couchianus; assembly: GCF_001444195.1. Taxonomy (NCBI): domain Eukaryota; kingdom Metazoa; phylum Chordata; class Actinopteri; order Cyprinodontiformes; family Poeciliidae; genus Xiphophorus; species Xiphophorus couchianus. The sequence goes on along the minus strand of NC_040248.1, from coordinate 23,524,811 downwards.
TACTGTGTGGTACTGTGTGGTACTGTGTAGCACTCTGTGGTACTGTGTGGTACTGTGTAGTACTGTGTGGTACTGTGTAGTACTGTGTGGTACTGTGTAGCACTCTGTGGTACTGTGTGGTACTGTGTGGTACTCTGTGGTACTGTGTAGTACTGTGTAGCACTCTGTGGTACTGTGTGGTACTGTGTAGTACTGTGTAGTACTGTGTGGTACTGTGTGGTACTGTGTGGTACTGTGTAGTACTCTGTGGTACTGTGTGGTACTGTGTGGTACTGTGTGGTACTGTGTGGTACTCTGTGGTACTGTGTAGCACTATGTGGTACTGTGTGGTACTCTGTGGTACTGTGTAGTACTGTGTAGTACTCTGTGGTACTGTGTGGTACTGTGTGGTACTGTGTAGTACTCTGTGGTACTCTGTGGTACTGTGTAGCACTCTGTGGTACTGTGTGGTACTGTGTAGTACTCCTGTGATACTGTGTGGTACTGTGTAGTACTGTGTGGTACTGTGTAGTACTGTGTGGTACTGTGTAGTACTCTGTGGTACTGTGTGGTACTGTGTAGTACTGTGTGGTACTGTGTGGTACTCTGTGGTACTGTGTGGTACTGTGTGGTACTGTGTAGTACTGTGTGGTACTGTGTGGTACTGTGTAGTACTGTGTGGTACTGTGTAGCACTCTGTGGTACTGTGTGGTACTGTGTAGTACTGTGTGGTACTGTGTAGCACTCTGTGGTACTGTGTGGTACTGTGTAGTACTGTGTGGTACTGTGTAGCACTCTGTGGTACTGTGTAGCACTCTGTGGTACTGTGTAGTACTGTGTGGTACTGTGTAGTACTGTGGTGGTACTGTGTAGCACTCTGTGGGTAACTGTGTGGTACTGTGTAGTACTGTGTGGTACTGTGTAGCACTCTGTGGTACTGTGTAGCACTATGTGGTACTGTGTGGTACTCTGTGGTACTGTGTAGTACTGTGTGTACTCTGTGGTACTGTGTGGTACTGTTTGGTACGGTGTAGTACTCTGTAGTACTCTGTGGTACTGTGTAGTACTGTGTGGTACTGTGTAGCACTCTGGTACTGTGTAGCACTCTGTGGTACTGTGTGGTACTGTGTATTACTGTGTGGTACTGGTGTAGTACTGTGTGGTACTGTGTAGTACTCTGTGGTACTGTGTGGTACTCTGTGGTACTGTGTAGTACTGTGTAGCACTCTGTGGTACTGTGTGGTACTGTGTAGCACTCTGTGGTACTGTGTAGTACTGTGTGGTACTGTGTAGTACTCTGTGGTACTGTGTAGTACTGTGTGGTACTGTGTAGTACTCTGTGGGTACTGTGTGGTACTGTGTAGTACTGTGTGGGTACTGTGTGGTACTCTGTTGGTACTGTGTAAGTACTGTGTGGTACTGTGTGGTACTGTGTGTACTGTGTGGTACTGTGTGGTACTGTGTAGTACTGTGTGGTACTGTGTAGTACTGTGTGGTACTCTGTGGTACTGTGTGGTACTGTGTGGTACTGTGTAGTACTCTGTGGTACTCTGTGGTACTGTGTAGTACTCTGTGGTACTGGTGTACTGGTGGTAGTACTCTGTGGTACTGTGTGGTAACTGTGTAGTACTGTGTGGGTACTGTGTAGTACTGTGTGGTACTGTGTAGTACTGGTGGTACTGTGTGGTACTGTGTAGTACTGTGTGGTACTGTGTGGTACTCTGTGGTACTGTGGGTACTGTGTAGTACTGTGTGGTACTGTGTAGTACTCTGTGGTACTGTGTAGTACTGTGTGGTACTGTGAGCACTCTGTGGGTCTGTGTAGCACTCTGTGGTACTGTTTAGGTACTCTGTGGTACTGTGTGTACTGTGTAGCACTCTGTGGTACTGTGTGTACTGTGTGGTACTGTGTAGTACTCTGTGGTCTGTGTAGTACTGTGTGGTACTGTTTAGTACTCTGTGGTACTGTGTGGTACTGTGTGGTACTGTGTAGTACTGTGGGGTACTGTGTGGTACTCTGTGGTACTGTGTAAGTACTGTGTGGTACTGTGTAGTACTCTGTGGTACTGTGTGGTACTGTGTGGTACTGTGTAGTACTGTGTGGTACTGTGTGGTACTCTGTGGTACTGTGTGGTACTGTGTAGTACTGTGTGGTACTGTGTAGCACTCTGTGGTACTGTGTAGTACTGTGTGGTACTGTGTAGTACTGTGTGGTACTGTGTGGTACTGTGTGGTACTGTGTAGCACTCTGTGGTACTGTGTGGTACTGTGTAGTACTGTGTGGTACTGTGTAGTACTGTGTGGTACTGTGTAGCACTCTGTGGTACTGTGTGGTACTGTGTGGTACTCTGTGGTACTGTGTAGTACTGTGTAGCACTCTGTGGTACTGTGTGGTACTGTGTAGTACTGTGTAGTACTGTGTGGTACTGTGTGGTACTGTGTGGTACTGTGTAGTACTCTGTGGTACTGTGTGGTACTCTGTGGTACTGTGTAGTACTGTGTAGCACTCTGTGGTACTGTGTGGTACTGTGTAGTACTGTGTAGTACTGTGTGGTACTCTGTGGTACTGTGTGGTACTGTGTAGTACTGTGTGGTACTGTGTGGTACTGTGTAGTACTGTGTGGTACTGTGTGGTACTGTGTAGTACTGTGTGGTACTGTGTAGCACTCTGTGGTACTGTGTAGCACTCTGTGGTACTGTGTGGTACTGTGTGGTACTCTGTGGTACTGTGTAGTACTGTGTGGTACTGTGTAGTACTCTGTGGTACTGTGTGGTACTCTGTGGTACTGTGTAGTACTGTGTAGCACTCTGTGGTACTGTGTGGTACTGTGTAGTACTGTGTGGTACTGTGTGGTACTGTGTAGTACTGTGTGGTACTGTGTGGCACTCTGTGGTACTGTGTGGTACTGTGTGGTACTCTGTGGTACTGTGTGGTACTGTGTGGTACTGTGTGGTACTGTGTAGTACTGTGTGGTACTGTGTAGCACTCTGTGGTACTGTGTGGTACTGTGTAGTACTGTGTGGTACTGTGTGGTACTGTGTAGTACTGTGTGGTACTGTGTGGTACTGTGTAGTACTGTGTGGTACTGTGTGGCACTCTGTGGTACTGTGTGGTACTCTGTGGTACTCTGTGGTACTGTGTAGTACTCTGTGGTACTGTGTGGTACTGTGTGGTACTGTGTAGTACTCTGTGGTACTCTGTGGTACTGTGTAGCACTCTGTGGTACTGTGTAGCACTCTGTGGTACTGTGTGGTACTGTGTAGTACTCTGTGGTACTGTGTAGTACTCTGTGGTACTGTGTGGTACTGTGTGGTACTCTGTGGTACTCTGTGGTACTGTGTAGTACTCTGTGGTACTGTGTAGTACTGTGTAGTACTCTGTGGTACTGTGTGGTACTGTGTGGTACTCTGTGGTACTGTGTAGTACTCTGTGGTACTGTGTGGTACTGTGTAGTACTCTGTGGTACTGTGTGGTACTGTGTTGTACTGTGTGGTACTGTGTAGTACTCTGTGGTACTGTGTGGTACTGTGTGGCACTCTGTGGTACTGTGTAGTACTCTGTGGTACTGTGTGGTACTGTGTAGTACTCTGTGGTACTCTGTGGTACTGTGTGGTACTCTGTGGTACTGTGTAGCACTCTGTGGTACTGTGTGGTACTGTGTGGTACTCTGTGGTACTGTGTGGTACTGTGTGGTACTGTGTAGTACTCTGTGGTACTGTGTAGTACTGTGTGGTACTCTGTGGTACTGTGTGGTACTGTGTAGTACTGTGTGGTACTGTGTGGTACTGTGTAGTACTGTGTGGTACTGTGTAGTACTGTGTGGTACTGTGTGGTACTGTGTGGTACTGTGTAGTACTGTGTAGTACTCTGTGGTACTGTGTGGTACTGTGTGGTACTGTGTAGTACTCTGTGGTACTGTGTAGTACTGTGTGGTACTCTGTGGTACTGTGTGGTACTGTGTGGTACTCTGTGGTACTGTGTAGTACTCTGTGGTACTGTGTAGTACTGTGTAGTACTCTGTGGTACTGTGTGGTACTGTGTGGTACTGTGTAGTACTCTGTGGTACTCTGTGGTACTGTGTGGTACTCTGTGGTACTGTGTAGCACTCTGTGGTACTGTGTAGTACTCTGTGGTACTCTGTGGTACTGTGTGGCACTCTGTGGTACTGTGTGGTACTGTGTAGTACTCTGTGGTACTCTGTGGTACTGTGTAGCACTCTGTGGTACTGTGTAGCACTCTGTGGTACTGTGTGGTACTGTGTAGCACTCTGTGGTACTGTGTGGTACTGTGTGGTACTCTGTGGTACTGTGTGGTACTGTGTGGTACTGTGTGGTACTGTGTGATACTGTGTGGTACTGTGTGGTACTCTGTGGAACTCTGTGTAGTACTCTGTGGTACTGTGTAGTACTGTGTGGTACTGTGTAGTACTGTGTGGTACTGTGTAGTACTGTGTGGTACTGTGTAGCACTCTGTGGTACTGTGTGGTACTGTGTGGTACTCTGTGGTACTGTGTAGTACTGTGTAGTACTCTGTGGTACTGTGTGGTACTGTGTGGTACTGTGTAGTACTCTGTGGTACTGTGTAGTACTGTGTGGTACTCTGTGGTACTGTGTGGTACTGTGTGGTACTCTGTGGTACTGTGTAGTACTCTGTGGTACTGTGTAGTACTGTGTAGTACTCTGTGGTACTGTGTGGTACTCTGTGGCACTCTGTGGTACTGTGTAGTACTTTGTGGTACTGTGTAGTACTCTGTGGTACTCTGTGGTACTGTGTGGTACTGTGTAGTACTCTGTGGTACTGTGTGGTACTGTGTGGTACTCTGTGGTACTGTGTAGTACTCTGTGGTACTGTGTGGTACTGTGTGGTACTCTGTGGTACTGTGTAGTACTCTGTGGTACTGTGTGGTACTGTGTAGTACTCTGTGGTACTGTGTGGTACTGTGTGGTACTGTGTAGTACTCTGTGGTACTGTGTAGTACTCTGTGGTACTCTGTGGTACTGTGTAGCACTCTGTGGTACTGTGTGGTACTGTGTGGCACTCTGTGGTACTGTGTAGTACTCTGTGGTACTGTGTGGTACTGTGTGGTACTGTGTAGCACTCTGTGGTACTGTGTGGTACTGTGTGGTACTGTGTAGTACTCTGTAGTACTGTGACGTTCCTCTCTCTCTAATTAGATTTCTGTTCTGACGCCATTTTCAGTTTATGAAGTTCCTCTGTGATCGTCAATAAGTCTGATTATTGATCAGCTTCTCTGTCAGCCATTAGTTCTGCCTGTTTCTCGTCCAATCAGAGGGCTCGATGCCTTCGGCAGGGTGTGGGACCTGAGGACGGGGCGCTGCGTGGTTTTCCTGGAGGGACACCTGAAGGAGATCTACAGCGTTCACTTCAGTCCTAACGGGTCAGCCAATCACACGACAGTTGGCAGAAATCCAGCCAATCAGAGTAGCGATCAGTCAGTTGATCATCTTTTCCTGGTTGTTCCTGCAGCCATCACCTGGCCACAGGAAGTGGAGACAACACCTGTAAGGTGTGGGAGCTGCGCAACAGGAAGTGCCTGTACACAGTCCCCGCCCACCAGAACCTGCTGTCTGCCGTCCGATTCCAACGTAAAAAAAACTAAAGCTCTTCAGTCTCTTCAGTTTGAGCTCACTTCCTGTGTCTCAGACATCACTTCCTGTGTTTTTAACCTCACTTCCTCTGCAGCCACTGACGGTCACTTCCTGTTGACCGGAGCTTACGACAACACGGCGAAGATTTGGAGCCACCCAGGCTGGATGCCCCTGAAGACGCTAGCAGGACATGAGGGGAAGGTAGGACCGCCCCGGGCTTTGATTGAGCCATCTGAGCTCTGCGTCCTGATTGGTTGTGTGTTTCCAGGTGATGGGCGTGGACGTGTCACCTGATGGCAAGCTGATCGCCACCTGCTCCTACGACCGAACCTTCAAACTCTGGCTGTCAGAGTGACATCACCAGTGACGTCATCAGTGACATCACCAGTGACGTTTTTTGTTTTTTCTAATAAAGATTTTGAAACCTGATCAATCAGTTCTGTTATCTATCATTATTGATCCCAGAGCAAAATGAAAGTAGAGGTCTGTGTTTCAGCGTCTCAAGGGAGCTTCTGACTGAAGACACTGTCGGATGAAATTCCCTGGAATGTTCTTCATTTATGATGAATTGTTGCTCCATCGCCTCAAGAGGTTCTAGAGGAACCTGGATCAGAACCAGAACCTGGATCAGAACCACGACTAGTCGATGGTCTTAAAAACATCAGAATCGAGGATTTGTTTGACGTGGAAAGTGAACCAAACGTGATTTTGGGTTGTTTTTCTTTATTTTGGGATATTTGGCTGCATAAACAAACAGCTGGTTCTAACTCAGACTTTAATGCGCTGAAGTTTCTCCGCTTTAGAACAAACATGTAACTTATCCTCAGCTGGATCAGAACGGACTATAATCTCTGCATCACCGCTGAACGTGATGAACAGAAGGAGCCCTGAGAGTGAGAGCTGAGCAGACCCAGATGCTAGGAATGCACCGCCTGTCCTATTCCAGCCAGCAGGGCGATGAGGAAGGACAGGTTCCCAGTGAGGAAGAGCGCCACCAGCAGGACGTCCCGTCCCACCTGCAAACAGGAGAGCTGCCGTCATTCAGGAACGCCGCCTTCACTTGCTGCTTTGGCTCCTTTACTTTACCGTGTCAGGCTGCACAGGATCGCTGCCGTCTGCAACCACAGCACAGAGGTCAGAGGTCAGAGCAGGATGCTGGGAAAGATTTACACTTGATCTCTTTGCAGGGTCTAACGAAAAGACTACGTTTCGATAAGAATGGCTGCTCTGAACGGGTCAGAACCATGGAGGGAACCGTTACAGTTTAAATCTGCAGTCCCAAATTTAATGACTTTAGACTTGACTTCATTGACTTCATCAGTTAAGGCTCACAATGAGCTTCTTCTGCTTAAGGCGTCTCTCTTATGTGCCACTACTGCCATCTTCTGGCGCGGATTGGTATTGCACCAGAAACGTTTGTGAGCTTTGCACAGCGGTGGGCTGTCAGCAGGGCTTTCTCTGCTAGCCCTGGAAAATTGAGAAGAAAAAAATGTTAAATGTCTTGGTCATATTTAACTTTAAATATAAATTCATTTTTATTCTACATATGAGTTGTTTGTTGGTATTATTGAGTCTTCATTTTAATTTCCTACCTTATAAAGTGCCTTAAACGTATGGAGGTAAATTCGTTTCACAATTATTAAATGAAGAAAAATTAATCTCAACTAAAAAATAATAATAATAATAATAAAATTGTGATCAAAATGTTTTGCTTAAAAAAATATTTTTTAAATTATTACCCTTAATCAGCGCACCTTTGTAGAGTTGCATTAAGCGTTGCAAACTACCAACTGTATCTGGAGGAAACGTGTTAAAAGCTGTTATGCCTTGGTGTGTGTTTTAACTAGCATTGAAGCTGAAGTGGGAAAACACACCGGACCGTGGCACCATTGTGTCATTAGGTCCACGTTAATCTGAACAACACATCAAGTGACTGCATACAGGTTATTTATTTACCAAGCATATAATCAGTACTGTGGATGAGGGGAGATAATGTAACTCTTAAATATATATTTTCTTCCAGATGCAAAAGGAAAAACCAAGCTGGCAGATTACAGTCTGAAGGAGAATATTCACATAATTTATGTCTTTTCTTTGGTGTTAATTGGTGTGTATGTGTCTTGTATTTAGTTTTATATTGAATTATATGTAATATGTGTTATGTTATGAAATTAAAAATTGGTGTTCTCCTAATTCCCTGTTCCAGTATGACCAGCAGAGTGCAGCTGAAGCAGGACAGCCTTGTAGGCATTGCTGAAAATTAGGGATTCCTCCACCTAGAGAGGACCAAAACATCAGGATGAAGAGACCAGCAAATGTCCAGATGGCCAGGTAGGAAACCCAGTGTTGTTTTCTCAAAAGTTTCAGAATTGCAACCAAAGATTTCTGATATGCGCAAATAAAAGTATTTACCTACCTAGATCTATCGTTGGATAGATAGCTCCTCACCCTAACTCTAAGAGAGAGACCAGACACCCTACATAGAAAACCCATTTTGGTCGTGATCTCGTTCTTTCGATCATGACCCAAAGCTCATGACCATAGATGAGGGTGGGAACGTAGATCGACCGGTAAATCGAGAGCTTCGCTTTTTGGCTCAGCTCTCTCTTCACCACGACGGACCGGTACAGCGCCGCTTCACGGCAGACGCTGCGCCAATCCGCCTGTTGATCTCCTGCTCCCTTCTTCCCTCATTCGTGAACAAGATCCCGAGATACTTGAACTCCTCCACTTGGGGCAGGACCCCCCCCTGACCCAGAGAAGGCACTCTACCCTTTTCCAGCTCAAGACCATGATGGCCATGGATTTGGAGGCACTGATCCCCATCCCGGCCGCTTCACACTCGGCTGCTAACCGCTCCAGTGAGAGCTGCAGATCACGACCTGATGAAGCCAGAAGGACCACATCGTCTGCAAAAAGCAGGGAGCTTAAGAGTGTAACTCCTCTCTAGTGGAGCACACCCTACGGTCCCCTTTTTTGAACAGGGGACCACCACCCCGGTCTGCCAATCCAGGGGAACTGCCCCTGATGTCCATGCAATACTGCAGAGTCATGTTAGCAACACAACCCTACAACATCCAGAGCCTTAAGAAACCCAGGACGAATCTCATCCACCTGCCGTCCTTAAAGTAAAACCTCTGGCAAAAACACAGACGGTGGTGGGAAGAAACAGGCTAAACAATCACAGTGAAGTTTAATAGGAGCAATAAAAGTGTGTATCGATATTCAGTGGGTTGTTTGATATCAGACAGAATGGATCAGGAGAGGAACCGCAGACCCGTCAGAACCTAAAGAACCAGAACATCAGTCTCTTCATCCCTCAGTCATTTCCTGAGACCAAAAAATAATATAGATTGTAATTTATAGAACAAATCATACAAATAGATTAATAGTAAATCAATAAATATTGTGAAGAGAACATTAAAAACGTTTGTTAGGATTGTGTAGAAAAATGTTGATATCTTTTATAATTCAGTGTTTTGTGGTCAATATTATTTCACCATTTTATTAATGTGGGTTGCCAGTTTGGACCAGGTTTCCCATCAAGCTATAAGAATGATAGAAAACATGCTAACAAAGAGCCTCAGACCTGCAGACACAGGAGGTTCTAGACAGGATAACAGACGAGGCTCTTTGGCTCAAATATATTAAATGATGCAATATTGCAGTTTTTTGTTTCATTGTTTTTTAATTGCCCTGTAGGCAGCAATTTATTCACATATATGTACATTTATTATTATTGATACTTTAATTAAAAATGAGTTGTACAAGTTTATGTCGTTGGGGCAAGGGGGGGTGTTGGCGCCGATGACATGTTCGCATACACCTCAGAAAATATGTAGTTGCGCCCCTGCTGCCGGTGCCCATCAGCTGCTTCCGGAGTCCCACAGACCACGGATCCGGTCAGCCGCCTCCACAATGGAGGAACTGAACACGGTCCACTCAGACTCCATGTCCCCCACCTCCCCCGGGACGTGTTCGAAGTTTTGCCGGAGATGGGAGTTAAAGCTCCGTCTCACAGGGGATTCTGCCAGACGTTCCCAGCAGACCCTCACAACATGTTTGGACCTGCCAGGTCTGACCGGCTTCCTACCCCACCACCGGAGCCAACTCACCACCAGGTAGTGGTCAGTGGACAGCTCCGCACCTCTCTTCACCCGATTGTCCAAGACATACGGCCGCAGATCCGATGAAACGACGACAAAGTCGATCATCAAACTGTGATCTAGACCAGGGGTTTTCAAAGTATGAAAGGGTGAGCCCCCCTCCAAGGAGCACAATGCCTGCTGCCCCCCCCCCCCCCCCCCATAATCAACACACACACAAACAAATGCCACTACAAAACTAATTGCTTTTATTTTAGAACCATCTCATCTTTTAAAATGACACTTTATCTGAATGAAATTTAACACATGAACATTTTAAAACATTTCCTCCCATTTTAATTATTTTATCAGGGCCTTTGTATAGCAAATACGCCCTTTTTTCATTTTTCTAATGATAAGAACCCCAAACTCATTTTTCAACCGTTTTCTCCAACAAATGTTACATCTGAGATTCTGAGTTTAATGTTTGAGATACCAACAGTGTTTTCACATCTTAACAAAAACATTTTGATCAGATCTCTGGAACACATCTGTAAATGTTGCACATTTCCTTGAAATTAAAAAATAAATCAAAAACCTAAACAGTTGCAAAATGGTGGAGCTCTTTTTGTGGCTCATCTAAACAATTTATTTGGAGCTAAAAGAGCTGCTGTATGAAAGAGCGGAGGCATACAAAGGAAAAAACTATTACGCACGCTATGCGCACCCTTTCTTTTTCTATCACGGTCCTGAATCATGTGTAACTCATTTTATTTATGATCTTAACTAAATTGGCAACATGGCAACACATTGGCAACATTACTGTTGCATTCCGGTTTATTTTTTCCCTCGCACAGCGCCTCCCCTAAAGTGCTCTGGCGCCCCCTAGGGGAGGCGCGCCTCACACTTTGAAAACCGCCGATCTAGGGTGTCCTGGTGCCAAGTGCACATACAGACACCCTTATGCTTGAACATGGTGTTCGTTATGGACAATCCATTGTGAGCACATAAGTCCAACAACAGAACACCGCTCGAGTTCAGATTGGGGGGGCCGTTCCCAAAAGGTTGGGTAATCTGAACTATTGTTCGGCGCATAAGCACAATCAGTCAGAACCTGTCCCCCCACTCGTAGGCGGAAGGAGGCTACCCTCTCGTTCAGGCACCGAGATTGGGGGCAATAAGTATGCCCACTCCTGCCCAGCACCTCTCAACATGGGCAACTCTAGATTTGAAGTGTTATGGTCTGGCTCTAGAACCATAAAAAATGAAAGGGAAGCAATGTATGGGACAACTTAAAATGGGATTTATTTAACAAAAATCATAACTGGTTGGAGAGGAGAGGGAGAAAAGGGAGAGAGTGTCAGAGAAACAGAAAGAATGGGCTGGGCTAATGAGGAAGAATATTGCATCTTATGCTGGACCTGATGTCATTCTAGAGACACTGGCCAGCTGCCTCAATTTTCAATCAGCACCAATTAGGATCTCTAAAACAGGGATGTTAGAGAGCCAGAGGAAAGGCCTTGGGCCGCAACACCCCCCCTCTTCAAGACAGGGTCCCACCAGAACCCTGGGCAACCTGTGTATTAACATACTGTAGGTCTTTCAATTGAAAAGTCATCCATTTGCAAAAGGACTCCTCCTGCACCATCAACATGGAGCTTAAAAGGCTTATTCATATCAGGAGCCATCAAGACAGGAGAATTGCATAGCATCTTCTTCATGTCTTCAAAAGCCTCATTATCATGTTCGATCAGGTGTGTGCAGGATAAATCAGAGTGAGATTTTATCAACTGATTCAACTCAAAGCATTGAGTCTCAGGTAAATAACTCAGCACAGTGTCCAGGTTTTTCAGTACTTCCGAATTCTTTAGTCGACCAGTTAGCATGGCTGAATCTGGAGCAGGCAACCCATCGCCATTCCATTCACCTCCAGCAGAGGTCACTGTTTCACCAAACCAAATCACATCAAAAATCAAATTTTATTTGTATAGCACATTTCAGCAGCAAGGCATTTCAAAGAGCTTTACATCATATCAAACACAGAAACACAATGAAACATAGAATCAATAATCAAAACACGACATTAAGTCAAGTTACATCAATAAATTTGTAATAGATTACATTTTGTTGGATCAGGAAAGGTCTTAATTATATTTATAGATGAGAAATAATACTCAGAGACGAGTTCTTCAACTGCAGGCCACGGCGGGTGGAGATTTATTACACTGTTCCACAGATCAGCTTACAGTATAAAGTCAATTCTCAAAATTCTCCCCAAAATCTCACTGTATTCTTAGAGTCAGTCAGTTTTATAGAATCTCATTTTCATTGGTGTAAGTTGGTGAGTTTTGACCAATAGCATTACTGCCATGTTTGACGTGTGTCCTTAAGCACGAACTCTATCAGCTTTCAAATGAGTGTGTATTGGAGTTTCTTTGGGAATGTTTAGACCTATTAAACTCCAACATCTGCTCCATTTCAAAGGTGCAAACCAAGCCAATTATTATTCGTATCTATCCAAACAGATCGTTTCCCAAACATTCTTGCCGTTTCACTTCGGCTTCGCATGCAAAGGGAACCGGGAGCCAGGTCAAATCGACCTTCTATGGCGCCAGATTTCCTTGGCGAAAAACAACTCTATAAAGAGTATTTCCGCTCTTAACAGGTGGGTTTTAGTGGAGTTTGCATCCATAAAGGTTTACCTGTTACACTCCTACTGTGTTATATGGAACAACATACATGTTGCTATTTTTATTCCCAGTCACAATCACACAGTTTAAAACAATGTAAACAGCATTTTAATGGCTTCTGGCACCAGGTTCTGTTCACCTCTTTCACTGAGCTGGGACTCCGTCGTCCCTCACGGATGTTTGTGCAATTTCAATATAGAATCAATAATCAAAACAAAGCATTAAGTCAAGTTCCATCAATAAATTTGTAATTGATTACATTTCAAATACAATCCTAAACAGGTGGGTTTTTAGTCGAGATTTAAAAGAAGTCAGTGTTTCAGCTGTTTTACAGTTTTCTGGAAGTTTGTTTCAAATTTGTGGTGCATAGATGCTGAAAGCTGCTTCTCCTCGTTTGGTTCTGGTTCTGGGGATGCAGAGCAGAACCAGAACCAGAACCTGAGAGGTCTGGAAGGTTGATACAATAACAGCAGATCTTTAATGTATTGTGGTGCTAAGCTGTTCAGTGATTTATAAACTAACAACAGTATTTTAAAGTCTATTCTTTGAGCTACAGGGAGCCAGTGGAGGGACTTTAAAACTGGTGTTATGTGCTCTATCTTCCTGGTTTTAGTCAGAACGCCAGCAGCAGCATCTGGATCAGCTGCAGCTGTTTGATTGATTTGTTGGACAGACCTGTGAAGACGCTGTTGCAATAATCAATACGACTGAAGATGAAGGCATGGATGAGTTTCTCTAGATCTGGCTGAGACATTAGTCCTTTAATCCTGGAAATGTTCTTCAGGTGATAGAAGGCCGACTTTGTAACTGTCTTTATGTGGCTCTGGAGGTTCAGGTCAGAGTCCATCACTACTCCCAGGTTTCGGGCTGATCGCTGGTTTTAGTTGTAATAACTGAAGCTGTGCATTGACTCTAGATCTATAACTCTAGATCTATAACTCTAGATCTATGACTCTAGATCTATAACTCTATATCTATATCTCTAGATCTATAGCTCTAGATCTATAACTCTAGATCTATAACTCTAGATCTGTAGCTCTAGATGTATAACTGTAGATCTATAGCTATAGATCTATAACTCTAGATCTATAACTCTAGATTGTTCCTCTTTAGGTCCAAAAATAATAACTTCAGTTTTGTTTCTGTTCAGCTGGAGAAAGTTTTGGCACATCCACACATTTATCTGCTCTAAGCATCTGTTCAGTGATTGGATGGGGTCAAAGGTCACCTGGTGACATCGTAATGTAGAGCTGTGTGTCATCTGCATAGTTATGGTAGCTAATATTATTTCCTGTTATAACCTGAGCTAGTGGGAGCATATAAATATTGAATAAAAGGGGTCCTAGGATTGAACCTTGGGGTACCCCACATGTGACCTTTGACCTCTTTGATGAAAAGTTTCCAATTGAAACAAAGAAATCCCTGTTCTTTATGTAGGATTCAAACCAGTTAAGCACTGGACCAGAGAGTCCGACCCACCTCTCCAGTCGATTCAGTAATATGTCATGGTCAACACTGAGGTCCGACAGAACCAGCACTGTGGTTCTGGCACAGTCCGTATTTATATGGATGTCATTGAACACTTTGACTAGGCCAGTCTCTGTGCTGTGGTGAGCATGAAAACCAGACTGGAAGGAGTCAAAGAGGTTGGTTATAGTTAGGAAGCTAGTTAATTGTTTAAACAGCTTTTTCAATAACTTTGCTGATGAATGGGAGGTCAGAGGTCAGAGGTCGGCCTGTAATTCTGCATTAGTGATTTGTCCAGATTGTTCTTTTTTATAAGTGGTTTGATTACTGCTGTTTTCAAAGCCTGGGGGAAAACGCCTGATGAGAGCGATGAGTTACTATCTGGATCAGATCAGCAGCAATAACAGGCAGGACTTTCTTAAAGAAATGTTCTAGAGTTATAGATCTAGGACATCCAGGCAGCAGGAACTGGAGCTTATTGACTTATAATTTCCTGTAGGGTTTTATAATTAAGTAGTTGAATTTGGGTCATTTTTCCTGTATTTGTTTTGTTTGGGCTCAGCATTGGTACTGACTTTATAGTGGATGTTCAGATTAATCCTCTGATTTTATGAATTTTCTCTGAAAAGAAGCTGGAAAACTGGTTGCAGGCGGCAAAACATTGGAATTCAGGCGGTAACATCACAGGAGGGTTTGTGATTCTGTCAACTGTTGTAAATAAAGCTGGAGCATTGTTAATGTTTTTGTTTATGACATCTGCAAAGAAAGCCTCTCTTGCATGTTTTAGTGTTAAATGATAGTTACGTAGACTTTCTTTATAGATGTCACAATGAACGTGGAGTTGAGTTTTACGCCATTTTCGTTTTGCTCTACGGCAGAGTTGTCTTGCAGATCTAACTGTTTGTGTATTTCTCCATGGAGATTTCTTTTTACCAGACACAACCTTCATTTTAATGGAATCAATAATATCTGAGACTTTAGACTGAAAATCATTTACCAACTTATCTACATCATTACAGCTTAAGGGTGAGGAAGAAGAGTAGATTTGATTAAAAGTTTCTGCTGCGTTTTCAGTGAGAGAACGTTTTGTGATGGTTGCTGTTTGTCCAAGTGGGTTAAAAGATAAAGAACTTTCAAAGATAACAGGAAGTGATGCAACAGGCGACATCAGTTACAGAGACATTGGAAATATTCACACCCTTACCGATAACCAGGTCCAGTGTGTGTCCTTGAGTGTGTGTTGCTTGTTTGACATGTTGTGTTTGACCAAAAGTCTCTAAAATATTAGCGATGTTATGTTCCGGGGTTCTCTGGTTCTCTTGGTGGGGTTTTCCTGTCCACCTCTTACCACCAGATGGCGACAGGTTCCGGTTGGAGTGCGGTGGTGTCATCAGCCACAGCTGTCATCTATTACCCTCATCAGCGGAGCATACTTAAGGAGTTGACCGCCAGTCCAGCGTCGCCTGAGTGTTTGCCAGTCACGGTACCTCTGAGCCCCCTTGAGCCCTGTCTCTGTGTTCCTCGTTGCCTTGAGCCTTCCAGTGATTCTCTTTGTGCTCCTCTGTTGCCTTCAGGAGATCCCTTTGACACTCTGGACCCGTGGACCAGAGCCTGGCAGCTTTCCTGGTTTCAGAACCTCCCTCGTGACGCCGTGGAAGATACCCACTGGTTGCCCGAGTTCCCAGACTCACCTCTCCGTTGTTTTGCAAGTATCTCCTGGATCCCACGGCTGGCGGTCGAACCACTCCGCTGTGTCTCCGTTGCACCCGAGCCTATGTCCGTTCTCCGCCGCACTCCTCCGT
The DNA here is from genome assembly GCF_001444195.1 of Xiphophorus couchianus. Classification (NCBI taxonomy): domain Eukaryota; kingdom Metazoa; phylum Chordata; class Actinopteri; order Cyprinodontiformes; family Poeciliidae; genus Xiphophorus; species Xiphophorus couchianus. The sequence goes on along the minus strand of NC_040248.1, from coordinate 23,509,178 downwards.
TGTTCCTGGACCCACTAAGAGACCGAGACCCTGGACATACTCAGTAACCCTCCAAGATTCAGATCCAGCCACCACCAATGAACCACTGCTGCCCGTTACAGTTGATTCCCTGGACCAGACCACCTTCCCACACTCTGATAATTGTGTACCTAAATAAATCATTTAAACTGATTCTTACTCTCCTGTCTTGTGTTCTGCATGTGGGCTAGAAACCTTTAACCCATCATGACAGAACACTCAGGCCAACAAATCAGCCCAGCAGATGCAATCCGGAGAGCATTATCAGAACAACAATCATTATTACAAACCCATGAACATGCCTTAAGAGAGCTAAGCAGAATCCAAACCGAAACAAACCAACAGTTGTCTGAATTAACCCGCTATCTTCGAGGTTCCACCCCTCAGACTTCTCCTCCAGATCCAGATCCCGCTCCAGCTCCTGATCCCGTTCCAGTGATCCAACCCACGTTTTCGGAAGTCCGTCCACCCATGCCCGAACGATTCACAGGTGAGCTGAGCAAATGCAATGGTTTTCTCCTGCAATGCTCAATCACCTTCAATCACTCCCCGAGAAGTTTTTTTCACGATAGTTCCAAGATCGCATACGTCCTGTCCTTGCTGTCGGGCCGAGCTTTATTATGGGCCGAAGCTCGTTTCCCGGATCCTGCAAACTATGGTTGTTCTTTCGATGTGTTCATAAAGGAGTTCAGACAAGTGTTTAGTCAAGACGCTGACAAGTCGTTTAATTCCAGAGAGCTATGGAATATTAAACAGGGACGTAGAACTGTGGCGGATTTCTCCGTCGATTTCCGCATTAAGGCTGCAGCTACGGGCTGGAACCCAGCCGCACTTAAGAGCGCTTTTTATAACGCGCTAAATGATAATATTAAGGATGAGTTGGCTACTTGTGAAGAACCAAGGACACTAGAAGAACTAATTAGCCAGACCATCCGACTTGATCACAGGATCCGGTCCCGCACTATAGATCGGGGTCGTAGGAGCCAACCGTTTAAACACCTCGGTGGCTCCGCTCCCGCTTCGGCGTTTTCTCCACCACGAGTTTCGCAGGAGTCAGAACCCATGCAAGTGGGACGAACTCGCCTGACACCGGAGGAACGCCAGCGGCGCATCTCTGCCCGCCTGTGTATTTATTGTGGTTCTCCAGGTCATTTCCTCGCCAAATGCCCGGTCCGTTTAAACCTCCCGGTCCGCCAGTAGAGGCGAGGAGGTTGGCGGACCATCCCCATAAAATAGACTCTCCTCGCTTACTGTTGCCCGCTACTATCATGGTTCAAACCCAGTCTTATCCTTTTTCCGCCCTTGTCGACTCGGGTTGCGAGCAGAACCTGATCCATGAATCCTTGGTTAAACAAATGGAATTAGAGACTGAACGACTACCCATTCCGCTGCGAGTCACCGCCCTTGATGGGAAGACGCTGCCACAAATCACACATAAAACCAAGCCTCTCCACCTCATCATTTCTGGTAACCACAGTGAGTTTATTTCATTTTTTGTTTTTCCGTCAGCTAGCTCCCCCATAATTTTAGGTTTTCATTGGTTACAACTTCACAATCCACAAATAAACTGGTCCGAAAGAAACATTGAATCCTGGTCCATCTCGTGCCATTCATCTTGTCTCCGCTCAGCCGTTCCCCCAGGTCCGTCACCGGCAGAGCCACAGGAGGCGGATCCAGCTGATCTCTCCGCTATCCCCGCCGAATACCACGATCTCGCCCCAGTGTTCAGTAAGTCCAAGGCTCTTTCTCTCCCTCCTCACCGTCCTTATGACTGTTCGATAGACCTCCTGCCTGGTGCTCCATTGCCCACCAGCCGCCTATATAATATATCACGTCCCGAAAGAGAAACTATGGAAAAATATATTAAGGAATCCGTGGCAGCCGGTATAATCCGCCCATCATCATCTCCCTTGGGAGCTGGGTTTTTCTTTGTGGGGAAGAAAGATGGTTCCCTGAGACCCTGCATAGACTATAGAGGGTTAAACAATATCACAATTAAAAATAAATACCCCCTGCCATTATTATCATCGGCCTTCGAACCTGTGCAGGGCGCTACAGTTTTCTCCAAACTCGACTTAAGAAACGCCTATCATCTTCTGCGTATACGGCAAGGCGATGAGTGGAAGACTGCGTTTAAGACCCCTATTGGCCATTTCGAGTACTGCGTTATGCCCTTTGGTTTATCTAATGCACCCGCCTTCTTCCAAGCCCTGGTTAATGACGTCTTGAGAGATTTTTTGAACATCTTTGTGTTTGTATACCTGGATGACATTCTCATTTATTCACAGACATTAGAGGAACACAAACGCCACGTCCGCATGGTCCTGCAAAGGTTACTCGAGAACAAACTATTCGTCAAGGCTGAAAAATGTGAGTTCCACAAGTCGTCAGTTTCTTTCCTGGGGTTCATATTAGGGGACGTGCAGGTGCAGCCAACCGAGGAAAAGATCCGAGCAGTCCTGGAATGGCCTACACCTGAAACCCGCAAACAGCTCCAGCGTTTCCTTGGTTTTGCTAATTTTTACCGCCGCTTTATCAGGAACTATAGTCAGACAGCTTTACCGCTAACTGCTCTAACCTCGTCTAAGATCTCGTTTAGTTGGACTCCGGAGGCAGAAGTGGCGTTCTCACGCCTCAAGGCCCTCTTCGCCAACGCACCCATCCTTGTTCAGCCAGATCCATCGAAACAGTTCATCGTTGAAGTTGACGCCTCAGACACCGGAGTCGGTGCAGTTTTATCCCAGATCTCCTCTCGTGACAATAAGACTCACCCTTGTGCCTTCTATTCACGCAGATTATCCCCTCCAGAGAGGAACTATGATGTGGGAGACCGAGAGCTGTTGGCCATTAAGTTGGCCTTGGAGGAATGGAGACATTGGCTGGAGGGAGCAGAGCACCCAGTTCTGGTCTGGACCAATCATAAGAACTTGTCCTACATTCAGTCTGCCCGGAGGCTCAACCCACGTCAATCACGCTGGTCACTGTTCTTCTCCCGGTTCAACCTCTCCGTCTCATATCGTCCAGGGTCTCGCAACGTTAAGCCTGACGCACTTTCCCGCCTTTACTCACCCGATGATTCCGAGAAGATTCCGGCCACCATTCTTCCCCCCAGCTGTACAGTCGCCACCGTTACCTGGGAGATCGAAGACATCATTAAACAAGCTCAGATAGCTGAACCAACACCCGCCTCCTGTCCACCCAAGAAGCTCTTCGTCCCCGTCTCAGTCCGAGCCCGTTTTCTTCGCTGGATCCATGCCTCCAAGTTCTCAGCACATCCCGGAATCAGCCGCACAATCGCACTAGTCAACCGCAAGTTTTGGTGGCCATCTGTTCATAAAGATGTCAGTGAATACGTCCAAGCCTGCACCACCTGCTCCAGAAATAAAACATCTCATCAACCTCCGTCTGGTTTCCTGCAACCTCTCCCCGTTCCCAAACGACCATGGTCCCACATAGCCGTAGATTTTGTTACCGGCTTACCTCCTTCCAAGGGCATGACCACCATCCTCTCCATCGTCGACCGTTTCTCCAAGGCCTGCCATTTCGTTCCCCTCCGTAAATTACCCACAGCTTTCCAAACCGCAAAACTCCTGGTCAAGCACGTTTTCCAGCTCCATGGCATCCCACGAGAGATCCTTTCAGACCGAGGTCCCCAGTTCATTTCCCAGGTTTGGAAAAGTTTCTGTTCTACTCTCAATGCATCTGTTTCTCTCACGTCCGGTTTTCATCCCCAGACCAACGGTCAAACTGAACGGCTCAATCAGGACCTTGAAACCACCCTCCGCTGCTTCACCTCCACCAACCCCTCCGACTGGTTCCGATTCCTTCCTTGGGTGGAGTACGCTCACAAAAGCCACGTTTCAGCAGCTACCGGTATGTCCCCGTTTGAAGCATCCATTGGTTATCAACCCCCTCTGCTACCCTCAGAGGAAGAGGATATTTCCGTCACGTCCGTCCGTCACCACATTCGCCATTGCCATAAGATTTGGAACACCATCATCCATAACCTCAACCAAACAGCAGAACGTAATAAGCGTCAGGCTGACCGTAAGCGGAGGTCCGCACTATTATACACCCCTGGTCAACAGGTATGGCTCTCTTCACGCGACATCCCCCTCAAATCCATTTCCAAGAAACTCTCTCCCCGCTATATTGGTCCGTTCCCCATCGAAGCTGTAATCAGTCCATCTGCTGTTCGTCTCCGTCTGCCCGCCTCCCTCCGCGTCCATCCCACCTTTCACGTGTCTCAGATTAAGCCCGTCCAGACCAGTACGCTCTGCCCTCCGGCCGAACCTCCTCCACCCCCCCGTGACATTGATGGTCATCCTGCCTACACCGTCCGCCGGATCGTGGACTCCCGTCGGCGAGGTCGCGGCTGGCAGTACCTCGTCGATTGGGAGGGCTACGGTCCGGAGGAGCGTTCCTGGATCCCTGGGTCGTTCATCTTAGATCGTTCCCTCATCTCCGACTATCGCTCCTCGTTGCCGTCCAGCTCTTCTAGGCCGCCAGGTGGCGACCGTTGAGGGGGGATACTGTTATGTTCCGGAGTTCTCTGGTTCTCTTGGTGGGGTTTTCCTGTCCACCTCTTACCACCAGATGGCGACAGGTTCCGGTTGGAGTGCGGTGGTGTCATCAGCCACAGCTGTCATCTATTACCCTCATCAGCGGAGCATACTTAAGGAGTTGATCGCCAGTCCAGCGTCGCCTGAGTGTTTGCCAGTCACGGTACCTCTGAGCCCCCTTGAGCCCTGTCTCTGTGTTCCTCGTTGCCTTGAGCCTTCTAGTGATTCTCTTTGTGTTCCTCTGTTGCCTTCAGGAGATCCCTTTGACACTCTGGACCCGTGGACCAGAGCCTGGCAGCTTTCCTGGTTTCAGAACCTCCCTCGTGACGCCGTGGAAGATACCCACTGGTTGCCCGAGTTCCCAGACTCACCTCTCCGTTGTTTTGCAAGTATCTCCTGGACCCCACGGCTGGCGGTCGAACCACTCCGCTGTGTCTCCGTTGCACCCGAGCCTACCTGTCCGTTCTCCGCCGCACTCCTCCGTTGTTCCTGGACCCACTAAGAGACCGAGACCCTGGACATACTCAGTAACCCTCCAAGATTCAGATCCAGCCACCACCAATGAACCACTGCTGCCCGTTACAGTTGATTCCCTGGACCAGACCACCTTCCCACACTCTGATAATTGTGTACCTAAATAAATCATTTAAACTGATTCTTACTCTCCTGTCTTGTGTTCTGCATGTGGGCTAGAAACCTTTAACCCATCATGACAAGCAAGCTTTTTTGCCCCTCTGTCTTGGGGGTTGTCAACATGAATGTTGAAATCACCAACAATTAATAAACAATCATAATCAATACATATAAGAGATAGAAGTTCATTCAAGTCAGTAAAGAAATTTTCCACAAAAGTTGGAGTTTTGTATAGAGTTACTGTCAAAGTTCGTTTGTGACCTTTAACCTCAATTCCAAGATACTCAAAAGAGGTGAAGTGACCCAAAGAGATTTTACTACAATTTATGATATTCTTAAATATTGAAGCCACGCCTCCAACTTTTTTATGTTTTCTATTCTCACTGAAGAAATTGTAGTTAGGAGGCGCAGATTCAATTAGTACGATCAGTTCATTATTATCATTCAACCATGTTTCTGTCAGAAACATAACATGGATATTATGCTCAGTGATGAAATCATTAATTAATAGAGCTTTAGCACAGAGAGATCTGGGATTTAAAAGAGTTTAAGTGACTTGGAGGCCAAGAGTTCTTCAGTCTGAGGTTTGAATTAAAACAGCTGTATTTTATGTTTCTGTTTCTTGTAAATTTTCTTGTAGTGATCCGGACAGGTAATGTCCTGTTCTGCAGTGCCGAGGGGCCAGACACATTCTGGAGCAAGAAGGGTGTAAAGATAAAGTCTGGACTCCGGCCTCAGACCTCAGAAACGCAGAGTGATGGATCCTCTGGGACGGTAGAGTCAGGTGGCTTAAATGAAGTGAGGTCTGCTACGTGAGCGCTAAGGAGAGACGTCCCAAGTAAAACCTGTTGATTCATTCCATCTGTAAATTTAAGAAACTCCGGTCCAGAAGACATTTCTCCATGTGTATCTTGTGAATCCTGTGAATGAGTGGGTGAGCAGAGAGGGAGGGGAGAAGAAGGAAGGGAACCAGTCGCTCCGTCTCTAGTCGATGTATCAGCTGCTTTTGAAACTGTTTGTTCCTGATAAGCCGACGGTTCGTTCCTAGTCAGAAATCCTTGAGCCTGTTCTTTTGAAGCGATGATCACGTTGCTGTCCTTGTTTTTTTTTTTTGTTTCTTTTTTACCCCTGCAGGGGGTCTTTTTGTGGGCTCTAGTGTCCCTTATATGATAGTAGGCTGACAGGAAACTGGGAAGGAGATGAGGGATGACATGCGGCAAATATCGTCGGGTCCGGGAGTAGAACCCGCGACGGCCGCGTCGAGGACTCAAGGCCTCCAAATATGGGTCGCGCTAACCACTACGCCACCACGGCACGCCCCACATTGCTGTCCTTGTTGATAAAATGAAAAAGATTTGCAGTGAGTAGCTTTATCCCATGTTTATTAAGATTGCGTCCGCTTCTTCCAAAGAGGTGAAAGCTCTGCCAATAGATCCAGAGGTTATGGATGAAGGTCACTGAGCTGGCAGAGCAGCTTTTAATCAGCCATTTGTTTATCATGTCCAGCCTGGAGTGTTTATCGTCTCCCCATTCAGGTGATGGAATTGGACCACTGAGAAATAACTTCATTTTTAACTTTCCCATAGTGTTCAGAAGAATATTAAAGTCCTTTTTCAGAATCTCAGATTTCTGCTTTGCCACATCGTTGGCTCCAACATGCACAACTAAAGACTCAATATCTGGCTGATCAGCGGTTAGAGAGATAACTTTTTGTGTTAAATCAGATACAGTGTCACCAGGAAAAGAAATCACTCTCGTTTTCTTGGGATTGCAAACGTGACTGATTCCATTTACTGCCTCATCTCCAACAATAAGCACTTTTAGCATACCTTTCGTTTTCCTGGTAGCTGTTTTGTCTTTAGGGGGTGGATGTGTTGGTCTTGCCTCATTGTTGGTGTTTGAAAGTGAGGTTTCACTCAGAGGCTCAGGCTGGAGTACAGAAAATCTGTTTTTCAGTGGGATTCCCACAGAGTCAGAATGTTTTGAGGCCCGGGCTGGTCGCTCTGTCCTTGGGAGCGCGGTCGGTGGAACCGTTTTGGTTGCAGCTGCTTGTTTGTTTTTCTTTGGTGGAGCAGGTGTTGAGGTTGAAGGTGGGTTTCGGCTCAGAGCCGGCCACGCTGATTCGTCCAGGTGAGGGGTTCTCCCTGTCAGTCGCCTCATCGGATCTGCGGTGTGAGACTTTTGCTTCGGCTTGGCACCCAGAGCGTTCCAGGGTGGGCTGCTTGATGCGAGGCGTACAACCTCTCCGTTGATTTGAGGAAGAGTTGTCTGATTTCCACAGTTAGTGTTGATCTCAAAGTTCACCTCCAGCAGTTTGATCTCACTTTCTATAGACTGAAGTCGGTGTATAATACTGCTAATGTCCTTGGGGTCGGCCAGAGGCATTTTGTCCTGGTTCAACTTGGAGATGAAGAAAAGTAAGGTAAAAATAAAAGTAAGAAAATCCCCCTGTCCTTAGGTTTATAGTAATCCAGTTATGATGTCGAAAATGTAAATATAACTATAAAACTGTCACTTTAAAAATAACTCAGGCAAAGTTATCAGTAAGGATGAGAGAGAGCAGGATGAGCTGCTCCTCCTTTAGCTGCCACAGCGAAAGTCAGTTGTAACACCAATGCACACAGGGTGAATTTCATCCACCAATACAGTGTCAGCACAAACACGGTAAGGTTTTAAGAGGTTGGCATGAACTGTTTGCTGTTTCTTCCCTCTCTCTGGAGTCGCAGTGAGATAGTTTTGGTCTGACAGCCATTTCAAAACTGTGTGTGGGCCAGAAAACTTGGCTTGAAATGGTGAGGTCACAACAAGAAATAAGGCCAGTACTTGGTCACCTGAAAGAAAAACATGTTCAGCTTTCTTATCATACAAACATAATTTTTTCCTGTGCAGATGATAGTTTCTCTTTTGCCAACTGTGTAGCAGTAAAGAGTCTCTGCTTAAACCCATTAACATAATGCAACAGATTGTGTGGTGGTTCAGCATCCTTCCACTCAACTCGCAAAACTGTTAACGGACCACGCACAGTATGACCAAATGCACCTGAACGTGAAGGGGGAAGAGGACCCATACAATCAATCATTAAATGCTCAAACGGTTTACCAATAGTTAGCATAGGATACAGTGGTGGTCGGTTTATGATTCGATTGGGTTTACCAGTCACCTGACAGGTGTGACAGGTTTTAATATAAGAAGCAACATCTTTTTTCAGCTGCAGCCAAAAGAAATTTCTCAAAGTGCAGTTGTAGGTTTTCCTAACTCCCATGTGTCTGGACTCATCATGGGATACCTGCAAAAACCAAGTCAGGCCATTTCAAAGGCACCACAACCTGATAAACTGGCTCCCCAATAGCATTGTCACCACATGGCATCCACTTCCTTAGCAATACTTTGTTTTCAAAGAATCCATGAGCACGGCTCTGGATCTCCTACACAGGGAACACACTAGATCCACTGGTATTGCTCGTCATAAGGGATCTTCAGGCTGCACTTTGTCTGGTTCCTCACCTAATACCTGTCTGCCTTGGGTGGCCATACCAAAGGCTCCTAGGATCACTGGGACACGCTGGCAGCCCAAGGCAGGGGCACCGTAAAGGGGGGGAGAGTTAAGACAAGGGCCCCTGACCACCAGGGGGCTCTCCTTTAAAAACACACTCATACAGGACCAAAAACATTTTTCTGGTACTTGTTAGATGGCACTGTATGCATAAGGAAGATGTGCTGTCCTAGGTCATAAAATTTATATATTCAGATTTTTCTTTCTTCTATTTTTTTATACGATGCCTCTCTGAAACTTGCACTCTTTGTATTTTTTGGTTTTGATTTTTTTTCTATGTGCGTTTTTTTTCTTGTAAAACCAAATTCAAGCAATTTTGACCCTCAAATGTGTAACTGTGTAAAAAATGTCTTTTTGTTCATAGAAATTAAAAACAAAATTGGGCCCTGTCAATTACAAAATTAACTATATTGTGTTTTCTAAAATAGTTTTTAACAATAATAATGAAATGTTCCCCCTCCCAGACCAAAAATCACACATTTGCCCTGAAACCCCCGGATCTGCAGGAAATGGTTCCTTCCTGCTTGGAGGCTTGAGGTGACGATGTTCAGCAGCAAACAATGGAAAACAAGAAACAAGAACGACTGTGGCTGTTATTATGCTGCTAAGAAAAATAATAAAATCAGGTTTTCAAAAATTAGAGAGACAGAGAGAGAAAAAGGTAAAAGTGTTAATTTGTCACCCACTTTTCCCCAGAGAGGTGGGTAGACTGTGAGATTATCAACCATTTAGCATAGTTAGCTTAGCTACAGACTGTTGGCCTCCATTTCACTAACATTTAATGAATTAAGGAAAGAAATTACCAACATATACATACATTGAACTTGTCTCTGTCAGCAGCAGCTCTGACCTCCTGACCCGTCCTCTCTCCTCTCCTAGTCAAATTAAAGCTGCACTATGTCACTTTTATAAAACTTTTTTTTTTTTTACATATTTGTTAAAACTGTCATTATGTTGTGACAGTACGGTATGAGAGATAATCTGTGAAAAATCTATTTCCTCTGCTTTCTCCCAGTTCTCTCTGGAAACAACCAATCAGAGTCAGGAGAGTTTTAGCGCTGTCAATCACAATCTCATGTGTTGCTGCTCATCCCTATGCTGCAGCTAGCATAGCCTATTGTGAATGCTTAGTCTAGTTAGCATAGCTACCACTGACAGCAGATAAACATTTTTCCGGTAAGTTGTTTTTCCACCATTAGCATATTTAGCAGCGAGTGAATGAGGATGATTGACAGCGCTAAGACCCTCCTCCTGGTTCTGATTGGCTGTTTTGGTCAGAACGTTGCATTACTTTAACCAGTAATAGTAGATCAGGTGGAGGAGATTGATTGTTTTCACAGATTATCTGACATGATGACAGTTTTAACAAATATGGAGAAAACATATTTTTTATTAAAGTTATAAACTGCAGCTTGAATAAAATGCAACAACAGCATTTTTTAGAAGTCTGGATGCTTCATGTATATTTTACATGTTGCCTCTAACTGTTGCTGGTGGGGAGAAACATGTCAGTATCTAAAACTAATAGAAAACATTTAAGCAACCTACTGCTAACTGTATGTGGACTGTTGGATGTAAAATTCATGAGCAGTAAATATTGTGTTAGTTATCAGTACTGGACCAAAGAAAGCAAGACTTTAAAATTGTGACTCTTTTGATGAGTCAGATAAACTCAAGAAAATGTAACAGCAGCTGCGTTGAGGGGCCCAATTTAAATTTTTTCCTGGGGCCCAAGATTCCTGGCAGCGCCCCTGGCCCAAGGAGAGGAGGTTTTTTATTCAGTATGTAAATTGGATAGAAAAGTTCCTTGCTTTATGATTTTTAAACCCACTGAACTACTTTCAGTTACTCTCATTCAAAAAACGTTTAAAATATTATCTAAGTTTAATTTATGTAGTAACCCCTGGCTGCTGTTACTACTGTTTATGTGGTATGCTGTTCTCTGTATACTTGCTGTACTTTGTTCTTTAATAAAAATAAAATAAAATAAAAAAATACACATCAAGCAAGGCCTTCTTCTTGTTCTTTGTGTTTTTTCAATGGCAGATTAAGATTCTTTATCGCCATCTACTGTGCTGGAGTATGGAACAGAGTATTTTCCTTTCTTTAATCTAAAGTATAATCCTGTTTTGTTTAAAAATTTAATAACAGCTTTATTTATCTTGTCAGGACACTATGGAGACAGTGTCATGTTGTCACTGTCTCCACATGATATTTCCTAATTTGTTGTTTGAATTGTTCTCTGATTACTCTATATTTTTCACAATTAATTATTACATGTTCTCTTGTCTCCATGCCCAAACTCTTAGCTACCTGCTGGATGTTTACCTATCAAATATAAAGTTTTATTTAATCCTGCATGTCCGAGCCCTGCCCCCCCACTCAGTTTAAACTCCAGTCACCCACTGGGAAAAAGACAGTGTTGTGGATTTTTTTCTTTAACAAGGAGTGAAGAAAAACTGTTTCAAAAACCCAAAGAACCAGAGAAAGAATATATTCCTAATCAGTATTTATTCGAAGGCTTTTTGGGCACACAAAAATCAACTGTGTGCCCAGTTGAATTTTTTTTTCTTCTTTGGGGGGGTTTTCTTGTAATCCATAGGGGGCCTAGAAGAAAATCTTTGGGAACCACTGAATTAGCACAACTGGTGGAGATGTGACATTAATTAAAGGGAGCGGATCAGAAAAGCTAAAAGGTGGATGCTAAAACACGAGCCAGTTATAACATAGATTCTGAATATTAAAGGATACTTATTTGATATGTAAAGACATGTTTAATTAGTAACTGGGCTGATAAAGAGAATAAAGCAGTGGTTCTTAACCTTTTTTGTGGTACCGAACCCACCAGTTTCATATGCGCATTCACCGAACCCTTCTTTAGTGATAAATACTTTTTTTTTTTCCAAATTCAAGACATAGGTACAGTATATGTTTTTTTGCTGGTGCACAAAATGAGCTGTGCATGAACGTCACTTTGCTCAAAGAACAAAACCATGAACTCACAGCAAGTTACAGTGTTACTTTATTCTGGCCCCCCAAAAATATTTTGGCCCCATAAAAGAATTTCAGCCCCAAAATATTTTTTTACTATTTAACTAATTAAAAATAAATTTGGATTTTTTCAAAGAATTAAAATTTTTTCCATCCATCCATCCATCTTCCTCCGCTTATCCGAGGTCGGGTCGCGGGGGTAGCAGCTTCAGAAGGGAGGCCCAGACTTCCCTCTCCCCAGCCACTTCTTCCAGCTCCTCCGGGGGAATCCCGAGGCGTTCCCAGGCCAGCCGAGAGACATAGTCCCTCCAGCGTGTCCTGGGTCTTCCCCGGGGCCTCCTCCCGGGGGGACGTGCCCGGAACACCTCACCAGGGAGGCGTCCAGGAGGCATCCTGACCAGATGCCCAAGCCACCTCAACTGGCTCCTCTCGATGTGAAGGAGCAGCGGCTCTACTCTGAGTCCCTCCCGGATGACTGAGCTTCTCTCTCTAAGGGAGAGCCCAGCCACCCTACGGAGAAAACCCATTTCGGCCGCTTGTATCCGCGATCTCGTTCTTTCGGTCATGACCCAAAGCTCATGACCATAGATGAGGGTGGGAACATAGATCGACCGGTAAATCGAGAGCTTCGTTTTTTGGCTCAGCTCTCTCTTCACCACGACGGACCGGTACAGCGCCCGCTTGACAGCAGACGCTGCGCCAATCCGCCTGTCGATCTCCCGCTCCCTTCTTCCCCCATTCGTGAACAAGATCCCGAGATACTTAAACTCCTCCACTTGGGGCAGGACACCCCCCCTGACCCGGAGAAGGCACTCTACCCTTTTCCGGCTCAAGACCATGGCCTCGGATTTGGAGGCACTGATCCCCATCCCGGCCGCTTCACACTCGGCTGCGAACCGCTCCAGCGAGAGCTGCAGATCACGATCCGATGAAGCCAAAAGGACCACATCGTCTGCGAAAAGCAGAGATGAGATCCTAAGGCCACCAAATCGGATCCCCTCAACACCTTGGCTGGTCTAGAAATTCTGTCCATGAAAGTGATGAACAGAATCGGTGACAAAGGGCAGCCCTGGCGGAGTCCAACTCCCACCGGAAACGAGCCCGACTTACTGCCGGCAACGCGGACCAGACTCTGACACCGGTCATACAGGGACCTGACAGCCCGTATCAAAGGGCCCGGTACCCCATACTCCCGGAGAACCCCCCACAGGGCTCCCCGAGGGACACGGTCGAACGCCTTCTCCAAGTCCACAAAACACATGTAGACTGGTTGGGCGAACTCCCATGCACCCTCCAGGACCCTGCCGAGGGTGTAGAGCTGGTCCAGTGTTCCACGACCAGGACGAAAACCACACTGCTCTTCCTGAATCCGAGGTTCGACTATCCGACGGACCCTCCTCTCCAGGACCCCTGAATAGACCTTGCCAGGGAGGCTTAAGAGTGTGACCCCTCTATAATTGGAGCACACCCTCCGGTCCCCCTTTTTGAACAGGGGGACCACCACCCCAGTCTGCCAATCCAGGGGAACTGCCCCCGATGTCCATGCGATATTGCAGAGTCGCGTCAACCAACACAACCCTACAACATCCAGAGCCTTAAGGAACTCCGGGCGGATCTCATCCACCCCCGGGGCCTTGCCACCGAGGAGCTTTTTAACCACCTCGGCGACCTTGTCCCCAGAGATTGGAGAGCCCAACCCAGAGTCCCCAGGCTCCGCTTCCTCAGTGGAAGGCATGTTGGTGGGATTGAGGAGGTCTTCGAAGTACTCTGCCCACCGACCCACAACGTCCCGAGTAGAGGTCAGCAGCACACCATCCCCACTATAAACAGTGTTTGTGCTGCACCGCTTCCCCCCCCTGAGACGCCGGATGGCGGACCAGAATCGCCTCGAAGCCGTGCGGAAGTCTTTCTCCATGGCCTCTCCAAACTCCTCCCACGCCCGAGTTTTTGCCTCAGCAACCGCCCGAGCCGCATGCCGCTTCGCCCGCCGGTACCCATCAGCTGCTTCCGGAGTCCCACAGGCCAAAAAGGCCCGATAGGACTCCTTCTTCAGCCTGACGGCATCCCTCACCGAAGGTGTCTACCAACGGGTTCGAGGGTTGCCGCCGCGACAGGCACCGACAACCTTGCGGCCACAGCTCCGATCGGCCGCCTCGACAATGGAGGCACGGAACACGGTCCACTCAGACTCCATGTCCCCCACCTCCCCCGGGACGTGTTCGAAGTTTTGCCGGAGATGGGAGTTAAACCTCCGTCTCACAGGGGATTCCGCCAGACGTTCCCAGCAGACCCTCACAACACGTTTGGGCCTGCCAGGTCTGACCGGCTTTCGCCCCCGCCACCGGAGCCAACTCACCACCAGGTAGTGGTCAGTGGACAGCTCCGCACCTCTCTTCACCCGAGTGTCCAAGACAAATTTTTTTAATAACTTAATTTTTTTTTATTTTAAATTTAATTTGTTTTTTGTCATTTTGAATCCACAAAATACTTTTTTGGGGCCAGAATAAAGTTTTGCACAAATGACATACCTGCAAATCAGTGAGACTCCTGCTGCTGTTTTTGGGAGACCAGTTCAGAGAGGCGTGGCTTCAGAGAGGCGTGGCTTCAGAGAGGCGTGGCTTCACCTTGGCAGGTGCATCTTCAGAGCAAAGTCTGTTCGCTTTCTTCTTTTTTTGCTCTACATATTTAGTATGGATTAAAATATTAAGAAAGAAACCACGCGACGTACAACTACGACAGCCGCTGATACTGCGCGCACTAAATGCCCCGCAGCCCTGATTGGCCGAGCAAAGTAACATGATCCTCTGCAGCCAGTGATGGCCAAGCGGGGCGGGTCATCACGACTTTACACAGGTGTGTGTTTACCTCCGCCGAACCCCTGAGGCCGACTTATGGAACCCCTGGGGTTCGACCGAACCCAGGTTAAGAACCACTGGAAGAAAGTTTTGTTTGTAAGACTTGCTTGTCCTGATCCTCCTCACCTGTAGGTGGCGGTAATTCGCCATGTCGTTCTTTACGCCATTATCTCCATAACAAGAAGCAGCAGCGCCAGCCGCAGACGCAGTTGGCTATTTGACTCCTCCAGATGGTCTAACTGGTCTTCTTGGTGGTTTTTAGGGGGTTTGTGTTATTTCCAGTAAAACCAGTCAGTCCATCTCAGTTTTCTGCCCTTGAGACAGGAGAACGTCACTGAGCGCGTCATGGCGGCCGACCGGCGCGAGGACAAAGGTAGGCCATTAGCTGTTAGCGTTAGCATCACGGTGACGTATTTATTTATCAATATTGACCAAACACCCGCGAAATTCACACTATATCTACCTGATATGTATACCTGTCGGTGCACACAGGAGAATCACTGACCAGCAGCGGAGCTAACGGTGCTAGCAGCTAATGGACGCTATTAGCATTAGCAACACGGCGGCGTCTTTGTTCCTGACTGCTTCAGTGCATCTGTAGAAAATGATCCGTTTCTAGAAGTGATTCTCTCTCTAAGTAGTGTTTATCTAACTTCTTCAGGCTGAGGATCACTTGGCAAACACTCACGGACAACCTAACCTGAAATTGCCCCGCGATAACACAACTTAATATATAATGCAACTTGAAATAAAAACATTAGCTTCTAATGTTTTTATATTAGAAGCTAATATAAACGTGAAAACAACTATTTTTTCTTTGTTCATCCTAATGAGAAGAGTGGTGCTGATTGGTAAATGTGACTGGCCACCTCAAAGCCATGAACACGTCTAGTTGGGTATTTTGAGTTATTTACAGATTCTGAACGTGTCTAAGCCAGTGGAGCCCAAACTGGGCCCCTGAGGGCCGGTGTTATGTAGCTAACATAGCAAGCTGCCTGCCGAGAATTGCATCCCCTGTCGCGGGAGCGCGCATCGCTCTAAACTCTCCATATTGGTGAGAAAACGGACTGAAATATGACCGAACAGGAAACTTTTGAAGATATTCGTAACATTATCACGTTTCTTAACCATGGAAGCCATAAAACGGTGGGTTTTATTTTGCAGATTAATTGAAATAAATACGGTTTTTACAGCTTTATTGAGACACATGAGTCAAACGTTTTTCAGTGTCTGATGAAAATGTTCTCCGCAGATGGTTTGAAATTCCCCGATTTTTCTTTTAACACCATAATAGCTTAAAGCATTACAAAACAGAATCCCATTATGTAGAATATTTTATGTCATCCTTTACTGTCTAGTCTATTAATGTAGGGGGGATGATTTTAATTTCTGAGCCTGCCAATATTTGTATCCCCTGTCTATTGTCCTGCTGATATGAAACTTACAGAAGTAGCTCAGAGAACAAGTGTCATTACGTAGAAAAGGTAAAATCCCTCTTAACTCTTTATTTCTCCATTTTAGCAGGGGATGCATTTTACGGCAAAGCCTATTATTAGCCTGCCAAAATATGCATGCCCCCTCTATTTTCCCCAAATATTATCCTATTGATATAAAACTAATATCAGTAGTTAAGGGAACAAATGTGATTATGTAGAAAAAGTTATTTCATTCTTAACTCTTTATGTCTCCATGTTAGCAGGGGATGCATTTTTTGGCAATATGGATTTTGTTCCTGCCGATATCTGCGTGCCCTCCCTATTTTCCTCAAATATTATCCTATTGATATAAAACTTATACCAGCAGTTATGGGAACAAATGTGATTATGTAGACATATTTTTTTTTAGATAATTAATCTGCGAAATAAAACCCACCGTTTTATGGCTTCCATGGTTAAGAAACGTGATAATGTTACGAATATCTTCAAAAGTTTCCTGTTCGGTCAGATTTCAGTCCGTTTTCTCATCAATATGGAGAGTTTAGAGCGATGCGCGCTCCCGCGACAAGGCATGCAATTCTCGGCAGTAGGCCTGTCACGATAGCAAATTTTGCTGAGCGATTAATTGTCTCAAAAATTATTGCGATAAACGATAATATTGTCTGAAGACATTTTAACACTGATTTAATGGAAATGACGTAATAATGATGTGATTTCCTGCCAAAGATAGATACACTTTATTTTCAAAAGAATATTTAACACTGGAGCTGATAAACAAAATAAACAAAACAAACAAAAACAAAAATAAAA
The DNA here is from genome assembly GCF_001444195.1 of Xiphophorus couchianus. NCBI lineage: Eukaryota > Metazoa > Chordata > Actinopteri > Cyprinodontiformes > Poeciliidae > Xiphophorus > Xiphophorus couchianus. The sequence goes on along the minus strand of NC_040248.1, from coordinate 23,492,320 downwards.
TGGATTCTCATTAACAAAAAATGTACTTGATAAAAACTAAACAACATAAAGCCAAAGTGTAAATAAATACTGCATTCAACCAAAAGAGTGCAGATTATGAAGTCTGTATATTATGTTGCCCTTCAGTCAGTGGCGGCTGGCCAGTAGGGGGCGCTTGGGCGCCGCCCCCTTTAAATTGTTTAGATAATAAATGATTTCTATTCTGAACTGCAAAATACTTAGAAATGTATTTATTCATACTGTGTGTCCAATAGACATGTTAGAATTTATTAAAATAGTAAATACATAATTCTAATTGCTCACATTGTGCACACTTCCCATGTGCAGGGCGCCGTCCTAATGAGTGTGTATGTAGGCGCATCAACCTTTGGCAAGCAGGTGATCTGAGGCTGACTTTTAATTGGTTGTTTAAGGTTTTCCACAGGGCGCAGCGCTCTGCGTCCCGGACACACCCATTTTGTTGTGTCATTACTGGTAGAGCGTCAGTACTGGCTAATTGTTTTTAAAACATTGTGTGATTGGACAATCCCCGATTCGACTCATTAGCGCAGCTGCAGTTCGTTAGGTCGATTCACGTTTGCATTAAGCAATGCATTTTACTGCTTTCCGTGTTTGCTATTTCAAAGTTCTGGCACGGAGGAAATGTGGACAACAACTGGGGTAAGAGACTTAAAACATCTTTCAGAAAAATGCAAACGGCACGAAAACAGCCGCAGCCACCTAGACAATGCAATGAAGCTAAGTTTTTGGGGGAAACTTAGCATAGCTGAAAGGTGCTTTTCAACTCTGAAAAGAATCAAGACTTTTCTGAGAAACTCAATGACTCAGGACAGGCTGAATGCATTGGCCATGTTGTCAATGGAGAAAAGACTAGTCACAGAGATGACTGACTTTAACAAGAATGTAATTGAGAAATTTGCAGGGCAGAAGGAAAGGAGGGCAAAATTCATGTTCAAATAGTGCTATTTTTTAAGATTTGTTTTGTTTGTTTTTCATTTGTTTGTTTGTGTGCGCCCCCCTCAGTTTTTTTAGCACCAGCCGCTACTGCCTTCAGTAATAATTAGATTTAAATAGAGAAGATGGGCACATCGACTACATGATGCAATAATTCACACTACATGATATTTTGCTGCTACTTTTCCAATTAAGACAACCTTAAAATGTTGGTCTTTCTAAGATTGTGTGGTGTGTTACGGTAGATCGTCGTTGCCGTTCTGATCTAAATCAGGGGTTTTCCCCACTGGGATCTTAACTCAGCCTGTTGAATGTGACAGGCAGCCAATCAGAAAGCGCGGATTCTCCTTCGTGTTTTCTGAGGGGAAATTACGGAAGGGAATCCCTAGGCCTGTCACGATAAACGATAAATCGATTAATCGTACGATAAATTAAAACGATGGACGTCATTTCAATTATCGGCATTATCGTCTCTTCCAGCCTTTTTCTCTTTCTGTTGATGACACTGAATGAAAAAAGGCTCAACTCCGGTTCTCTCCACTGACCTCTGACCTCATTTCCTTAATGTAAAGCCCAGCGCAGACGACACGATCTTAGAGCTGTCGGCCGATTGTCGGCCCATTTTCAAAACCTGACAGACCACACATTAGCCGACAGAAATCCTTGGTATAACGGTTCGATCGGGTTCGGTCCTGCCGTGTGGTGTCCAACAATGGGCACAAAATAATGGCTACAAGTTCAGTGAACTAATTTTAAAACCAGGCATTAATCAATGCTTTACTACAATCTACCTGCAATGCATGTGGCTAGTGTCAGCGTAAAGTCCTGACTGAATGAAAATCATTAGAACCTGTTTACGTCACGTTAACGAAGAACAGCTGAAAAGTTACCGGGTTTATCAACTGCGGTAGCAATTTAGCTCCAACTCCTCCTCTTGTCATTTCTATATTCTTTGCATGTTGAATAAACATTAATGTTGTTTCCACACATCATCTCCAATGTCCGCTGGACTTCCGGTTGCGCCGTGTCAGCTGTTTGGGATTCCCCTCCGTAATTTCCCATCAGAGAACATGGAGGAGAATCCTGGCTTTCTGATTGGTTACCTGTCACACTCAACAGGCTGCGTTAAGATCCCAGTCGGGGGAAAAACCTGATTTAGATCAGAGCAGCAACGACGATCTACCGTAACACACCACACAATCTTAGAAAGACCAACGTTTTAAGATTGTTATAAGGGGAAAAATAGGAGCAAAAAATCCTGTAGTGTGAACTATTGCATCAGGTAGTCGATGTGCCCATCTTCTCTATTTAAATCTAATTATTACTGAAGGGCAACATAATATACAGACTTCATAATCTGCACTCTTTTGGTTGAATGCAGTATTTATTTCCACTTTGGCTTTATGTTGTTTAGTTTTTATTCAAGTATATTTATTGTTAATGGAGACTGAGAATCCATTTTATTTTTGGTTGTTTTGTTTATTTTGTTTATCAGCTCCAGTGTTAAATATTCTTTTGAAAATAAAGTGTATCTATCTTTGGCAGGAAATCGCATCATTATTATGTCATTTCCATTACATCAGTGTAAAAAGGTCTTCAGACAATATTATCGTTTATCGCAATAATTTTTTGAGACAATTAATCGCTCAGCAAAATTTGCTATCGTGACAGGCCTAGGAATCCCAAACAGCTGACACAGCGCAACCAGAAGTCCAGCGGACTTTGGAGATGATACGTGGAAACAACATTAATGTTTATTCAACATGCAAAGAATATAGAAATGACAAGAGGAGGAATTGGAGCTAAATTGCTACCGCAGTTTATAAACCCGGTAACTTTTCAGCTGTTCTTCGTTAACGTGACGTAAATAGGTTCTAATGATTTTCATTCAGTCAGGACTTTACGCTGACACTAGCCACATGCATTGCAGGTAGATTGTAGTAAAGCATTGATTAATGCCTGGTTTTAAAATTAGTTCACTGAACTTGTAGCCATTATTTTGTGCCCATTGTTGGACACCACAGGGCAGGAACGAACCCGATCGAACCGTTAGACCAAGGATTTCTGTCGGCTAATGTTTGGTCTGTCAGGTTTTGAAAATGGGCCGACAATCGGCCGACAGCTCTAAGATCGTGTCGTCTGCGCTGGGCTTTACATTAAGGAAATGAGGTCAGAGGTCAGTGGAGAGAACCGGAGTTGAACCTTTTTTCATTCAGTGTCATCAACAGAAAGAGAAAAAGGCCGGAAGAGACGATAATGCCGATAATTAAAATGAGGTTGATAGTTTTAATTTATCGTACGATTAATCGATTTATCGTTTATCGCGACAGGCCTACTCGGCAGGCATGTTCTCAGCATAACACCGGCATCCTGCATGTTTCAGTCTCTCCCTGGTTTAACGCTGCTGCATCCAATGATGGCTCATTAAGAAGAACACTGACATGCTGGAAAAGTTGTTACTAAAACCAGGGAGAGAATAAAACATGCAGGACCGACTCTAAAAGAATCAGTGATCAAATCGGTGGTGATCTATACTTTCCTCAATATCAGCCAGTAGGCTCCGCTGTAATCGGATTATAATCTGCTGATTGTTCATTCGCTCTTTGCTGAACGTTGTGGGTCAGTTTTTAATTAATTATAGTTCATCTGCTGGACAAACTAAAGAACAACAGAAATGAACTTTCATAAACGCGGCAAAGCTTCTGAGCAGCAGGACTTTGAACAAGGCTGTGCAGGAAGGTGGTGGGGAAGACAGGGGGCGCTATGCAGCTGCTGGAAGGCCTCTTCATTTTTCTAAGGCCAAAATTTAAATATGAATGCCATTCAATAAGTTAGGATATACGTCCTGGTGAGGCTTTCACATTAATACTTTTTGAAAATAACTTTTTATCAGGCATTAAACATACTGAAAGATATAAATATGTTAAAACATCAGTCGTCTAATGAATCCATATAATGTCTGTTAGTGATGAAATTACTAAAAAATGAATTTTTCAGTCATATTTTATTTTATGGCCTATATTTGCTCAGTGGTTGCCTACAGTTGAAAATAGTTAAAAAATTCAGTAATATTTTCTGTGAAGAATTATCACAATAATACAGTTTCCTTTTATCACCCGATCTTATGAAATGCTCAGAAACAATAGATTCCATAAAAATCAAAATGGTATTAAAAGCAGAATAACTGAAGCCAAATGAATCCTTGTCAGTGAAACTTTGTATTTTTATTGGTGTGGTTGAGATATGATGCGTCTTTAATATAGCAAACATATTTCTTTACAGTAAAATTATACAATAAGACAGGTTTTAATTCATCTTCATATGTTTTTCTGCCTCAGCTGTGATTCTGCAGGTCACATGAAAAGATGTTCAGTGGGATTTTTGGGGGCTGTTGTGGAGCAGAGGGATCATATGTTACTATATTGGCCGGTTAGCCGCTGCAGCTAGTGACATAAACCTGCAGGAGCCTTTACTGTGCATGGAGTCGTGTCCAGACGGTTCAGTGCAGGATGAGCAGGAAGCCAAAAATGGCCCCATATTTATGATCCAATTTCTATTTAATGTGACTTAAATTAAAGCTGAGATGTTTGGATGTGTAAAGTCTGTATTTTCTCTGGATACAGATCTATCAACAGTCTGGTTTCTCTGTTTTAACCAGCATTACATGCTAACATCACATGCAGACCTGCTGCCATGGCAACAGCTGCATGAGCACACAGAGCACAGATTACATCAGGAACATAAACATTTCAGGCAAAAAGTGCACAAAACCCCAGAACATTCAGTCCGTTAGTTTTCTGTTTTTGAATTTTCATGTTTTGATCATTAATAAGCGATCACCTCAACGGCCGCTGTGATTGGTTCGCTAAGTTAAGCACCTGCTCCACTGATGATTTGTCAGAAAGTCGATGTATTTTGGTGCTAACTGAACCGAAACACACCGAAGTGCAGCGCAGGTTCCTCCCTGCCCCTGCCCCCGCCCATCCTCAAGACGTTCTACAGAAGCACCATAGAGAGCATTCTGACCAGCTGCCTCTCTGTGTGGTGTGGAGGCTGCAGCGCCTCCGACTGGAAGAACGTGAGGAGAGTGGTGCGGACAGCTGAGAGGATCATCGGGGCCCCCCTTCCCTCCATTCAGGACATTTCATCCCAGCGCTGCGTGTCCCGAGGCCGAAACATCATCAGTGACCCCTCACACCCCCACCATGGACTGTTCTCCCTGCTGCCCTCTGGAAAGAGGTTCCGCAGCATCCGGTGCAGGTCCACCAGGTTCCGAAACAGCTTTTTCCCACTTGCCATCAGACTGCTGAACTCTTAACTGGACTGCACTTAAAATCTGGTCTCTACTTCATACCTTACACATGTACAGAGCTAAATAACTTCTATTTACTGTCATTCCTGCACTTTATATTTTATATTTATATTTTTATTCTGGAGTAACCTCATAACATTAGAACCTCAAAATATTGTCCTGACACCCTGTGCATGCAAAATGATAATAAAGTCAGTCTAAGTCTAAGTTAACCAACGATCTTCATATATTTTTAATGAAACCATTTTGCTGGCTGTGAAACGAGGGCCTTATGTTGCCGTTGTAGCGGTGTCGGTTAGCAGAACAGCGATGTGTCCGTTATCCAGATTCTTTGCTTGATTGTGTGATTTTCCAGACCTCTGATATTCCTGACTCAACGTGGTGTCCAACCCGCCAGTCACTGAGAGGACTCGTCATTTACATTTTATTTTGAAAAGTCCGTATAGATGCAGGAACATGAAGGAAAAAAGGTTTAGGAAATATTGCTGGAGACATGTCCCTGTCTGGACGTGTCTTCACCGTCCCTCAGAAAGGCTTCGAGTGAGGTCCGGTTCACTAAAAATAGTTTTTCTGTCTTTAATCTGATTATTTTCAATCCATCTATCCATCCATCTATCTTTTTCCACCTATCTGGAGTCGGGTCGCGGGGCTAGCAGTTTCAGAAGGGAGGCCCAGACTTCCCTCCCCAGCCTCTTGTTCCAGATCCTCCAGGGGAATCCCAAGGCGTTCCCAGGCCACCTGAGAGACATAGTCCCTCCAGCGGGTCCGAGTCTTCCCCGGGGCCTCCTCCCGGTGGGTCGTGCACAGAACACCTCACCAGGGAGGCATCCTGACCAGATGCCCCTCAACTGGCTCCTCTCGATGTGAAGGAGCAGCGGCTCTACTCTGAGTCCCTCCCGGCTGACTGAGCTTCTCACCCTATCTCTAAGGGAGAGCCCAGCCACCCAAATAGAAAACCCATTTCAGCCGCTTGTATCCGCGATGTCGTTCTTTCGGTCATGACCCAAAGCTCATGATCATAGATGAGGGTGGGAACGTAGATCGACCGGTAAATTGAGAGCTTCGCTTTTTGGCTCAGCTCTCTTTTCACCACGACGGACCGGTACAGCGCCCGCTTAACGGCAGACGCTGCGCCAATCCGCCTGTTGATCTCCTGCTCCCTTCTTCCCTCATTCGTGAACAAGATCCTGAGATACTTGAATTCCTCCACTTGGGGCAGTGTTCCACGACCAGATCCAGAACCACCCTGCTCTTCCTGAATCTGAGGTTCGACTATCCGACTGACCCTCCTCTCCAGGACCCCTGAATAGACCTTGCCAGGGAGGCTTAAGAGTGTGACCCCTCTATAATTGGAGCACACCCTCCGGTCCCCCTTTTTGAACAGGGGGACCACCACCCCAGTCTGCCAATCCAGGGGAACTGCCCCCTATGTCCATGCAATATTGCAGAGTTGCGTCAGCCAACACAACCCTACAACATCCAGAGCCTTAAGGAACTCCGGGCGGATCTCATCCACCCCCGGGGCCTTGCCACCGAGGAGCTTTTTAACCACCTCGGCGACCTTGTCCCCAGAGATTGGAGAGCCCAACCCAGAGTCCCCAGGCTCAGCTTCCTCAGTGGAAGACATGTTGGTGGGATTGAGGAGGTCTCTGAAGTATTCTGCCCACCGGCCCACAACGTCCCGAGTAGAGGTCAGCAGCACACCATCCCCACTATAAACAGTGTTGGTGCCGTACTGCTTCCCCCCCTCGAGACGCCGGATGGTGGACCAGAATCGCCTCGAAGCCGTACGGAAGTCTTTCTCCATGGCCTCTCCAAACTCCTCCCATGCCCGAGTTTTTGCCTCAGTAACCACCTGGGCTGCATGCTGCTTCGCCTGCCAGTACCCATCAGCTGCTTCCGGAGTCCCACAGGCCAAAAAGGCCTGATAGGACTCCTTCTTCAGCCTGACGGCATCCCTCACCGAAAGTGTCCACCAACGGGTTCGAGGGTGGCTGCCGCGACATGCAACCTTGTGGCCACAGCTCTGATCGGCCGCCTCGACAATGGAGGCACGAAGCATGGTCCACTCAGACTTCATGTCCCCCACCTCCCCTGTAACGTGTTCGAAGTTTTGCCGGAGATGGGAGTTAAAGCTTCTGCCAGACGTTCCCAGCAGACCCTCACCACACGTTTGGGCCTGCCAGGTCTGACCGGCTTCCTCCCCCACCACCGGAGCCAACTCACCACCAGGTAGTGGTCAGTGGACAGCTCCGCACCTCTCTTCACCCGAGTGTCCAAGACATACGGCCGCAGATCCAATGACAAAGTCGATCATCGAACTGCGGCCTAGGGTGTCCTGGTGCCAAGTGCACATATGAACACCCTTATGTCTGAACATGGTGTTCGTTATGGACAATCCATGGCGAGCACAGAAGTCCAGCAACAGAACACCGCTCGAGTTCAGATCGGGGGGCCGTTCCTCCTAACCATGCCCCTCCAGGTCTCACTGTCATTGCCCACATGAGCGTTGAAGTCCCCCAGCAGAACAAGGGAGTCCCCAGGAGGGGCACTCTCCAGTACCCCCTCTAAGGACTACAAAAAGGGTGAATATGCTGAACCGGTCCCGATCTGGGATCGGTTCATTTGTGCTTCGGCCCGTAAGCACAAATGACAGTCAGAACCCGTCCCCCCACCCGTAGGCGGAGGGAGGCTACCTTCTCTTTCACTGGGGTAAACCCCAACGTACAGGCGCCAAGATGGGAGCAACAAGTATGTCCACTCCTGCCTGACGCCTCTCACCTTGGGCAGCTCCAGAGTGGAAGTATGTCCAGCCCCTCTCAAGGAGACTGGTTCCAGAACCAGAGCCATGCGTCGAGGTGAGACCGACTATTTCTAGCCGGAACCTCTCAACCTCACACACTAGCTCCGGCTCCTTCCCCACCAGAGAGGTGACACTCCACGTCCCAATAGCCAGCTTCTGCAGCCGAGGATCGGACCACCAGGGCCCCCTCCCTCGGCCGCCACCAATCACACACTGCACCCGACCCCTTTGGCCTCTCATAGGTGGGGGACCCATGTTTCCTTTTCAGGCTGAGCCCGACCGGGCCACCAGACGCTCGCCATCGTACCCCCCCTCCAGGCCTGGCTCCAGAGTGGGGCCCCGGTGACCCTCGTCCGGGCGAGGGAACGCCAAGTCCAATGTTTTTACTCATCATTGGGGACTTCGGGCTGCGCTTTGTCTGATTCCTCGCCTAAGACCTGTCCGCTTTGGATGACCCTACCAGGGGCATGAAGCCCCAGACAGCATAGCTCCTAGGATCATTGGGGCCCTCAAACCCCTCCACCACGATAAGGTGGCAGCCCAAGCAGTGGTTGATTATTTTTGTAGTTTTAATTTGGTTTTTCAAGGCAAAAAGATTCCAGTCAGGCTTCATTTTGGACGCTGCCAGTTTTATTTAGGATCATAATTCCAGATCAATGATCAGATAATATTCATCAAGTTCACTTCAAAATAACTAATCCAAATATATCCCCCAAACCAGAGCAATGAGTTGGATGAATGGACTGAAAGTCATTTGATTCAACAGTAAAATCAAATTAGAATATAATAATATGATGAAAAGTCATTCTTTGGTTTAAGGTTTTTGATTCCATTTCGAAAATGTTCAGTTATAAATAAAATCCTGAAAAGTTTCAGGCTGAACTGCAAACAGTTTAAAACCAGAAACATTTCATTCTGAGGTAGGAACCAACCTTAGCACCGCTTGTTTCTCTCTACCTTTACTCAGCAACGCACTGTCAGGTAAAGCCGAGTGGCTGTTAGCAATAGCAGCTAACGCATCTGTACACACACGTGAGCTGGCCTCTGGTTGGTTCCAGTCCCCTACCAGAACCGCCACCAGGGGAAAAAAACTGACCCAGAATGTCCTGTAGGGGCCGCTGTCCCCCCGTCTCTGTCCCTCTGCGTTTCTTGGACGTCCTCAGCAACTCGGTTCTGTTTCAGACGGGGAACTGAACGTTCTGGAGGATCTTCTGACCGAAGCGCCGGATCAGGATGACGAGCTCTACAATCCGGAGACAGAGCGTGAAGTCAGCGACAAGAAAGGTACGGAACCGTCTCCCTCAGAGCCTGGACTGTGTTCTGGTTCTGGGATCGGTTCAGCCACTGTAAGCAATGATGTCACAGCAGCGGCTATGACGTCATCAGCCTGTCCTCTCCCTCTCAGGAGTGAAGAGGAAGCGCGAGCGATCGGAAAGCCAGGATGTGAAGAGGCTCCGCCCCTCGTCAGGCCACGCCCCCTCCAGGTCTTCTGGGAAACGGGCGCTGAGCTCCAAGAAGGCGTCCAGTCCGCGCCGCCACACCGCCGCCTACCATCACGAGTACTACGAGGAGCGAAAGGGGCGGCGCCCAGCCCGAGAGGGCCCGCGGAGCCGCGGCGCGGAGGACGGCCGGCGCCGGGAGCCGCAGCGTGGCGTGGAGGCTCTGAGCCGGGTAACGCCCCTCGCCCTGAGCGGGCCGCCTGACACTCACGCCACCGCTCACTTCCTGTTTGTGTTTAGAAGCTGCGGCGCGACGAGAGGCGAGTGAGCCCCTCCCCTCACGGCGAAGACAACCAATCAGACGAGGAGGCAGAGTACAGCTCAGAGCCGGCGTCGGGAAGCTCCTCCCCCGCCGCCTCGCATGGCGACGATGAGGAGGAGGAAGAGGAGGAAGATAATCAGGAGGAGGAGGGGGAAGAGGGCATGGAGGAGGAAGAGGAGGAAGAAGAGGGAGAGAAGGAGGATGAAGATGAGGAGGAGGATGAATACGATGAGCGCCATGGCGACGGCAACGACTACGACACGCGCAGCGAGGCCGGCGACTCTCGCTCCGCCTCCTCCGTCAGTTTCTCGGATGGAGAGTCGGGACGCTCAGGATCCGCCTCCGAAGCTTCAGGTAACCATGGCAACAACCGCCATTCACCCCGCCGTTGAAATCTGTGCTGTGCTTTTATTCTGAAATCAGTGCTGTGTTTTTATTCTGAAAGGGTCGGAGAAGAAGCGAGAGAAGCTGTCGTCGTCGGTTCGAGCTGTTCGGAAAGGAATGGAGAGTAAGAACCTTCCCGACCCGGCGGTACCAACCTGGCCCGCTGACTGAACACGCCTCTGTCGTTGCAGATCCCACCAGCAAGCTACGCTACATCCTGCGGGAAGCCCGCTTCTTCCTCATCAAGAGCAACAACCACGAGAACGTTTCCCTGGCCAAGGCCAAGGTCGGTCCACGGCTTCCTCTGCCTTCGGCGCCGGCGCCGACATGCACTAATGTTGATTACTGTGCTCTGTCTCCATGGCGACCGCGTCTTGCCTTCAGGGCGTCTGGTCCACGCTGCCGGTCAATGAGAAGAAACTGAACGCCGCCTTCCAGTCGGCGCGCAGCGTCATCCTCGTCTTCTCCGTCAGGGAGAGCGGCAAGTTCCAAGGTACCTTCATCTGTTTCCTGATTCCTCCTCATCGCTATGACTTCCTATTTCCATGTCTCTGACTTCCTGTTTCCTGCAGGTTTCGCTCGCCTGTCGTCAGAGTCGCATCATGACGGTTCTCCGATCCACTGGGTTCTCCCTGCTGGGATGAACGCCAAGATGCTGGGCGGAGTCTTCAAGATCGACTGGCTCTGCAGGTCAGCTGCTTCCGGAATCTGGACGACCCGGTTCTGGTCGGACCTGGTTCTGACAGCCCTGTGTTGCAGGAGGGAGCTGCCCTTCATCAAGACGGCTCACCTGTTCAACCCCTGGAACGACAACAAACCTGTGAAGATCGGACGGGACGGCCAGGTGAGCCCGTCCCGGTCCCGGCTCTGGTCCCGGTTCTGGTCCCGGCTCTGGTCCCGGTTCCTCTCCAACCGTGCGCTCTGTTACAGGAGATCCAGCCGAAGGTGGGCGCCCAGCTGTGCGCCCTGTTCCCATTGGACGAGAGCGTGGACGTGCACCACGTGGCGCGGCGCGTGCGTCAGAAGGGCCAGACGCCGTCAGAGCTGCGGCCGCGTGGCCGCCCGCCGCAGCGCGAGCCGGGAAGGTTAGCCAATCACCGAGCTCCTCCCCCCGCTTCCTGTTCTGCCGCCGCATCGTGGCGCCATCTGCTGCCGGACCACGGACACGGCGCCGCTCTGTTGTTGCGCCGTTCTGGTTGAAGCTTTGAGTCAGGCAGGAAGTAGTTCCCCGGCGGCGTGATGAGGTCACCAGATTGAGGAGTTGATGTGTGATTGGAGCGCCGCCTGCTGATGATGGCGGCGGCAGAGCGACGCAAGATGGAATTTCTCTCATGATGAAATTTTGTCTTTGCAGGAAGTTGTTTGGCGGGTAGTCGGACTGTGGCTGACCTTTCAGAATAAAAGGACGATGGACTGATGGGGGTGGGGGGTGGAACTGTTTCTGGCTTTGAGCAGGTGGGCGTGGCTGGGGGCGGGGCTTCCTGGCTTTCTGTGAGGTAAATCACAGAAACAAAGGACTTTTGGACTGACAGCAGGGCCCCCCCCCACCTGAAGGACAGTGTTGTCCCCCCCTCGTCCCCCTGCTGGGGCAGACTGTAGGGGCCAGGGGGGCTGATGGACTGATCTGGCGCCGGTGGGAGGAGCCGACGGACACCGGAACGCCCCGATTGGTTGCTTGTGTTCAGGACTGTAGGTATGGAGGGGGCGGGGCTTGGGCTCTAAGGGGCGGGGCTTTTGGTGTTGATTAACAGGACTGCACCATCATCATCACCATCACCCTTTCAAAATAAGAGGGTCTGTAATGGACGTGATGAGGAACTGTTTGTTAGTTTTCCCTAACGGCTCCAGCAGCGGTATGTCGCCCTCCAGAGGCTTCTTCTGTTTCCTTCCTGTGTGAGTGAGAGTGTGACTAGAGCCAGGGTCAGAACCGACCCGACCCGCAGGACCGCCGCTGGGAGGACGCTAACCTGAGCGCAGGTCTGTGGACCAGGTAACTGTCGCCATGGTGACAGGATCAGAGCGGCAGCAGGTAACGTACCAGGGTTCATCACCGTGACGACAGCAGCAGCACCTGGCTGCTCTGACCCCGCCTCTCTGGTCAGGCGCCTGCAGACGACGCTCAGGGAATACTGTACCTGCCTCGATGTGTGTGAGGCTGAGTGTGTGTGTGTGTGGTTTTGTCCGCGTGTGTGTGTCTTAATTGTGGACTTGTTCACGTAGGCGTCGACCTGAAGAGTATGACCTTCACGGCAGGAAGCGACCGCGAGCCGACGGCCCGCCCGACTTCAACCAGCGGCCAGGTGCAGATCACCTGTTCACATGCCTGCTAGCATGCTTGTTTAGCTTGCTAACTAAATAGCTCAGCCTCTTCACCTGTTGGCTTTGCGGGGTAACGTTTACCTGTCATTAACTGTTACTCATCACCAGGGTTCATCCCGGACCTACGGAGCCAGCCGGTGGACAGGTGAGACTCACCTGGCAGTGGGCGGGGCCTCAGTTTCAGGTAGAAAGTAAGACATGATGTTTCTTCTTGTAGGAGATTCTCCAGCGTCAGGCGAGACGTCTTCCTGAACGGGGTGAGTCTGGGGGCGTGGCCTCTGCGGCGCGATGTCGGTACACTCGCCTGTGTGACGTCTACCTGTGTTCACCTGTTTCAGTCCTACGACTACATGAGGGACTACCACCACAACGTGGGGCCCCCGGCTCCCTGGCAGACTCTGGTATGGTTCTTGGTTCTGATTGGATCAGGCATGCTAGCTTACTGAGTTACCTCACCTGGCCGGTGCACCTGGAGGCGGGGCCAGGGCCGTTCTCTGTTCTGATCCAAAGTTTTACTGGTTTAGATTCGACCATTCAGAGAGGAGTTAAGCTAGAGCGTTCTGAATGGTTGCTGGTTCCCATGAGCCCACCCGCTGAGGGAACCGGTGCTAAGCCCCTCCTCCAACCTGCTGACCCTTCCTGTTTGTGTGGACAGGCGGCGTACCCCGGCGTGGAGCAGCAGCCCCCCCACCACCCGCCCTACTACCACCACAGCCACCCGCCGCCGCCCCCCCACCAGGCCTTCCACCACCACCACCCCTCCCTGCCGCCGCACGAGGCTCCGCCCCCTCGCTTCAGAGACAAGCAGCGCTTGCCGCAGCACCGCGCCTTCGCGTCCAGCCCGGTGAGTCCTGATCCGGTTCTAAAGTGATCGGAAACCTTCTGGGTCTGACTTCCTGTTTCCTGTCTTGCAGCACGACTACGACATGCGAGTGGACGACTTCCTGCGGCGCACACAGGCGGTGGTGAGCAGCCGGCGAGAGCGCGAGAGGCAGCGAGAGCGAGAGCGCGGCGGGCCGCGCCGCGACCGCGAGCGAGAGCGGGCGAGGGACAGGGAGAGAGAGAGGGACAAGGAGAGGGGGCGGTACCGCAGGTGATCACACGGAACTGAGCGCTCTTATTTTGACAGTCTGACTTCCCCTTCATTTTCAAATTATGTATAAATAGCTGCAGGATGACATCATCAGTGTTCACGTCTGTTTCTTCAATAAAGTTTCTTTGGTCAAACTTTTAATTTGAAAGTCCGTAAAAACTTTTTTATGGTGACTTCATTTCCCAGAATGCTCTGTCAGCTGTAGGCTGGGCGCCAACAGGAGGGCGGGGCCTTCCCAGGGTCACATGACACAAACAATAGTGATTTTATTGTGAAAGGTTGGATGCTTCCTTTTTGATCCTTCATATTAAACGTTTTTTAATGTTCCACATGAAACCTGCCTGTTTTGTCACTTCCTGTTTGGTTTGCTGCTGTCTGATTGGTTGTCCTGCTGATTGGAGGCTCAGAGGGGGCGGAGCCTGAGACTCCTTTCTGTTAAATGATGTGGATGATCCGGATCAGAACCACCACAGCGAACGTCAGTCCAGAACTGTAGACCCGGCAGAATCAGAACATCCGACCCACATTCAGTGGGAACTCAGAACCTTGAAGTGGGTCCAAATGAAAGTCTCAAACCAGAAAGCACTTTGACCTGGTGACCTGAGTTCTTTTGGACCTGGTTCAGTACCCAGACCTGCTGGAGTCAGGGGTATGTGACTCAATCTCAAGATGAATCAGAACCGGCAGTTTGGACCCGGTTCTTTATTATTGCTGGTCAGAAGAAACATGAAACCATCTAAAGCTTCTGGGAGTATGAATAATTTTGGACTTCGCAAGCCAATAGAAAAGCTGGACCGGGTCAGAGGTCCAGAACCACAGTGGTTCTGAAAGGTAGAGCCCAGCCTGGGTCGGAGGTTGTTTGTTTTTTCTTTTTTTTAGAACTTACATTTTTATTATTTTTTCAGAGCAATAATACATCAATGGTACATAACACAAGTGTTGACAATATGAAGTTTTCCATAAAATAAACATCTCGGCATGATATCTTACAACCTCAGCATCACATTTGTAGACTCCTCACCATACAACATTAAAATAAAGATACATTTTGGGCAGGATAGCTAAACACCACATGCCAAGAGACAAACTTGTTAGGCTTATTTACATCAACAGAGCTTCTGCTGGCCCCCAGCGCAGACTAAAAGTGGTTTTTTGAAGTCTTAATGGTAGGTCATCTGTTCCATTTTATACAATTTGCTTACTTTTTGAACCCATAAGTCATTGGTTTATAGCCCTGTACACCTCATCCCAAAAGTTTTGAAGTTTGGGGCATGACCAAAAAATGTGTGTATGATTGGTGACCGCTGAGCCACAGTTTCTCCAACACAAGCTTGGTACTTTAGGATCCATCTTGGAAACTACATCTGGGGTCCTGAAATATCTGCTAATAATTTTCCATTTATATTCCCGCCACGTATTTGAGTTTGTGACTCCATGTGCCTCAGTCCAAACTTCCTCCCATGTTTCGTCAGAAATTATTCTGGCCTCTCTGCCTCCCATCTTTGTTTTGTCCAAGTGGTTCGTTAAGGTTAATTGACAGAAATACACTATATAACTTTGTTATCAATTTTTTATCTCCTCCCTCTTTCTGGTAATGGATTAGGAGGTTTTCTATTGGTGTGGGATTTAGTACTCTTTCCCAGTCCCTGACAAAAAAAGAGCGCAACTGTAAATATCTAAAGAAATCATTTTTCTGGAGATGGAAATTCCTACATAACTCTTCAAATGACATAAGATTGTTCCTGTCAATCAACTGATGAAGAAATGTAAGCCCCTGTTCAGCCCATTTAGAAAACTTTTTGTCTAAGGAGGAGGTTGTGTTTCTGAACGACCCTACTGGAACTGGATGCTTGGTCGGTTCTGCTCCTTTCAAACAGAACCATTTCAGAATTACAACTTGGATTTAAGCGGTTCCGTTAGGTTAAAACTGGACCCAGCAGGTTCTGTTCGGTTCGAAACCCAGATCCTGCTGCAGGTTCTTTATGTTCACCATTTGAACGTGTCAGTGACGTCATCACGGCTTGGTTCGCAGCTCTGAGGTTCTGATCCGGTCAGCATCATACAGAACCAGCCGGGGCTTTTGCTTTGAAGGGACCGGAAAGGGCTCCGAAGGTTACAGCAGCTTCCGGTTTCTCTGGAGCCGCAGGTCCACGTCAGGGTGAAGTAGAGCCGACACAAACAAGCCGGAGCAGGACCGAACCGAACCGTGGCACCATGGCGGACGAAGCCACGCGCAGAGCCGTGTCGCAGATCCCGCTCCTGAAGACGCACGCGGGCCCGCGGGAGCGCGCGCTGTGGCCGCAGCGGCTGAAGGAGGAGTACCAGGCTCTGATCCGGTTCGTAGAACAGAACAAGGCCGCCGACAACGACTGGTTCCGGCTGGAGTCCAACCCGGACGGCACGCGCTGGACCGGGACCTGCTGGTTCGTACACGAGCTACTGCGCTACGAGTTTCGCGTGGAGTTCGACATCCCCGTGACGTACCCGGAAACAGCGCCGGAAGTAGCGGTTCCGGAGCTGGACGGGAAGACCGCCAAGATGTTCCGAGGCGGGAAGATCTGCCTGACCGAACACTTCGCCCCGCTGTGGGCGCGCAACGTGCCGCGCTTCGGGCTCGCGCACCTCATGGCGCTCGGGCTCGCGCCTTGGCTGGCCGTGGAAATCCCGGACCTGATCAGCAAAGGTCACGTGGTCCACAAGGAAAAGCCGCGTGATGTGGCGGAGTGACGTCAGAGGTGACATTAGTACAGGGTTCCGGTTCTGGAACTGTCAGCCGGAACCAAAGTCCTACAGAAACAACACTTCCGGTTCTGCTGTGAGAACGTGATTCTACAGAAAATAAAGTTCTGGTTCTGAGTATCTGTCTGGTTCTGTTACTACACACTGGGTCATGCAGGCTCCTCAGATGGTTCTGGAGTTCTTTAATCTGTTCAGTTTCTGGATAACAGAACCGGCACCACTCTATGAAACGGGCCTGGTTCTGGATCTGCAGGTTTTTTCCTCAGTCAGGTTCTGAGTCCTGGTTCAGAACTAAAATTGTTTCTTTCGCACAGGAGAGGTTCTGGTACCTTACTGGTACCAGAACCTCTTTGCTCAGGAAGTCCCACCCTTGTAGTGTGGCAGAATCAAAGGGTTCTGTTGAAGGTCCAGAACTTTTCTGATTGAACTCGTTGGGATCTGGAAAAGGAACACATAAGGTTCTGAGAACTGGGCCCAACCCACCTCAGAGTGAAAGGAGGTCCGATGAGGTCAGAGCTGGAGCCGGTCCCTGATTGGTGGAACCTGACTGTGATAATAATGATGAGCAGCAGGAGGCGCTGATTCCCCAACAGAGTTTTATTAAACCTGTTTGACAGACAGGATGTAAAAAAGTAGCAGCTGCTCAGTACACCTGGATAAGCCTCGCCCACTCCGCTACAGGCCACACCCCATTTTCTATCACGTTGCTAGGCGACGACTTCCAGTCCCAGCTCTTCACAGGGACGTTCCAGGTGGTGCCGTAGTTCGCCATCACGTAGTCCAGCGTTTCACATGGAACACGAACTTTGACCTCTAGGAGCTCCGCCCAGCACAGGGAGAATGAAGGGAAGATGTACCTGGAGAAGAAGAAGAAATATTATTCACATTCAGACAAACAAGACCAGAGAAGAAGATGGCGGACGGCAGAGAGCTGTGCCACCAGGGGGCGCCTTCAGGAATATGAACTCCTGCTGACATGATTAATCTATGGATCAGAACCAGCGGATCGGAACCACAGGATTTTAAGGTAGCTGTAGTTAAACCTTCACATACATTACAGACAAACCTGTTCTGATCTGAGATCTTGGACCAGGTGGTTCTGGTTCTGTTAGATCAGGGTGTCAAACTCCAGTCCTCCAGTCGCTGACCTGCAGGTTTTAGATGAGCCACAGGTACAAAACCCTGGAATGAAACGGCTTCATGACCTCGTGGTGTAGATCAGTTCTCCAGAACCTTAACGACCTCGTTATTCTGTCCAGGTGCTGCAGCAGAGGCTCATCTAAAAGCTGCAGGACCTCCAGGTCTGGAGTTTGACACCTGTGTGTTAGATGGACATGGAGACAAACAGGAAGTAGAACTCTTACTTGAACTTCCTGCCGCTCTTCGCCTGCGTTCCTCCGTTCCACACGACGTCTCCGTCTCTGTAGAAGAAGAAAATGTCCAGTTTGACGTCCTCGCCCAGGAAGGACAGCTCCAGACTGTCCTCCACCTGCCCTTCAAAATAAAAGCAGACCACGCTTCAGTCTAAATCCAACCGACCGGGTCCGACTGAGAACAGAACCAGGACCTTTCCGAACTGGTGTTTGAGCGACATTCCGACATTTCGGAACGCCGCCGTGATTTGGGGCCGGAAGTCAGAGATGAAGATCCCGATGTCGACGTCCCGACTGTAGGAGATGACGCCGCACTGCCGGAACCACCCTGCAGGGGGCGGCAGAGCCAGAGGAAAGGTGACGGGCCAGCCCAGTGGTTCTAGTGGAGGCGGGAACCAAAGTTACCTAGACAGGTGCCGCTGCTGATCCAGAACGGGACGTCCAGCCGGTCCAGGGTCTGCGCCGCTAGCCTCAGCAGCGCCTTCGCTTTCCTCCGGAACTCCACCGCCGCCGTGGACGAGTCGTCTGGGTAGAGCTGCACATGGAGAGAGAGAGAGAGAGAGAGATCACATGACTCCGCACCTGGCTCACCTCAGACAAACCCACCTGCAGGAAGCTGCGGGCGTCATGGTAACGGCACTCCAGGAACCGGGCCTCCTGCTGCTGCACCAGGAAGCGGGAAATGTTGCGTGGGACGCGAACGTCCAGGCCGTCCACGACAGTCAGCAGCAGCTCCGGCCTGCAGGGGGCGACACAGACGTGATGTCACATCCAGATGACGTCACAGTAACATGACCCCCACCAGGAGGCGCTGACCTATCGTAGGCCCCGGCATGGCGCCCGTAGTCCAGCAGCCTAAAGGGGGCAAAGGTCGGGTCGGCGGCGGCCTTGAGACGCAGGACGCCGTGCCACAGGTAGCCCCCGCTGCGCTCGTACAGCAGCACCACCTGCAGACAAGGACAGATACTGCAGCAGACCGACACCTGCCAGAACCAGAACCGGCAACACCTGGACCCACATGTATGATGTAACCGTGGAGACGGAACAGGAAGTGCAGCGGGATCTCTTCTCCTGACAGGGTGTCCAGGCTGGCCAATCGGGGGTCGCGACCTCTCACCTCCAGCAGCTGGAAGCCCTTCTGCTCAGCAGCCAATAGGAAGCCAGGCTGCACAGAGACGGAGGCGTTAACAGGAAGCCGCGTTCTCCAGCAGGAAGCCGGAACCCTGAAGGCGGCACACTCACGCTGAGCTGCCATTGGCTGGCCGGCAGAGCGAAGGACGTGATTGGCCGGCCGGTGCACAGGAAGCTGCAATGCGGCTCGCGCCTCACCCGGTCCCGCTGCCGCAAAGCATCCTGGGAAAGCAGAGCGAGCGCGGCGCTGTCGGCCAGGAACAGCGGCAGCCGGAAGAACTGGGCCAGCGCCAAGAACTTCTTCAGGTTCTGCTGTAGACAGAGGAACCGGGTCAGGCTGAGGCGGAGCTGGACCGGGTCGACGCCAGTTCTGACTCACCCATTGGACCTGGCTGGATGTCACATGACCTGCGGAGTCCAGCAGGTGGAGGCCCGGTTCCTGCAGAACACACAGAACCATTAGTCTGGGTCCAGTTGATGATCAGTTCAAGTCTGACTGAACCGAACCCGTCTGAGGGTCCAGAACTTCACTCACAGTGCTCCACGGCTGGTTCTGCACCAGAACCAGTCCAGAACCAGGACTGACTCAGTTAGAGCTAGGACTTCCTGCTGCCAACCCGTTTGGGTCCATGTTCAGTCCTGTCACCGGGTCAGAACTTTGGGTTGTTCACTTGTTAAATTAAAGCATTCCATTAAAATGATCTGGGCTTTGACTAGGCCATCCCAGGCATCCTAAGCCTGTCCTTTCGGTTCTGCTGGTACCTTTTGGGTCGGATTTCCAGGTCGGTTCTCAACCTGCCTTTTGTCCACGGCCCCCCCTAGTGGTTTGCGAGGTACTGCATGTAAACAACTGTTTACAGCTACAGCTAGCTTAGCAACGATTGTGTCATAATGAATGGAAACACTATTCCACAGCCAACAGCGCCCCCTGTGGGCCAGCGAGTACAGGAGGAGTTCATGCCTCCACCTCTACCATGCAGCACCAGCAGGAACCAACAGTACTGTTCTGATCGGTCCAAATTCCTGAAACAGAAGAGGGGGTGAGGCAGAGGACCTGGACCGGAACCACTGGCCCGTCAGCTGGAACTCCGGAATCTTCCAGGATCAGCATCGGACCGTGACTGGACCGGAACCAGCTGTTCTGCATCAAGTGACCCACTTCAGGCCGAACCTGGACTCTCTTTAACAAGAAACATCTTACCTGAGCGGGGAGTCCCGCCCCTCACCTTGCTGACGTAGTTCCGGTAGTAGTAGAGCTGGAACAGCAGGAACGCGCAGCTGCTGGCGAGCAGC
Source organism: Xiphophorus couchianus (assembly GCF_001444195.1). Lineage (NCBI taxonomy): Eukaryota > Metazoa > Chordata > Actinopteri > Cyprinodontiformes > Poeciliidae > Xiphophorus > Xiphophorus couchianus. Next base: position 23,472,158 of record NC_040248.1, on the reverse strand, counting down.
AGCACAAACACGAAGGTCCGGTTCACACGAGGCATCCGGTACCGAGCCGTTCATGACGTCACAACCGAGCTATCCTAACGCGGCTACGGCAGGAAACACCGCAAACCGTCCGCCGCCATCTTTAATGTTCAGCAGAGAAGAAGCTGCTCATTTCCTGCCAGCCCCTTCACAGTAAAAGTCCCATCTTCCTGTTCGAATGAAAATCATTTTAGCGACTTCATGCATCAGACGACTGAATTCGTCTTTTCGGTTTCCTACCGGAACTCCTGAGGTGGATCCAGCCCGTCCCTGGTTCTGATCCAACACGCAAAGGTTCTGGAAATGTTACTAAACCCAAAAATTACGGCTAGTGGGTTCATAAATACATCTATTCATTCATTTCGGTAACTGGAAAATAGACTCAAAATACCTGTGCGTGTGTAATACTGGATTTGTAATCCATAAGCATCTTTGTGTGTAACTTTGGATGGTTGCATCTGTGAAACATGATTAGTAAACCGCAAAAAGAAAATAACTCAGTTTACTTGTCATATATACAGATATGAAGAAATGACGAATACAAATTAAAATGGCACACACCAATTACAATTTCTACAAATATAACATTTGTACACACAGATTCAACCTCACAAATCTGATCAATAGGAATTCAAACCTTCTCCTGCGCCCAAATATTAAATAAGTAGCACGAGTCTCCAGATACACACAGATCCGGTTTCGATGCACGGGGATTTTTGAGACTTATTTCAGCTTCCAACAAACTCCCAGCAAAAATCAGATGTCCCAGCTTTCCACCAGCATTTAAACGCACCACTTATGCACAAATCTGAGGCGTAGGAGATTTGAATTTGTAAATATCTACAAAATGTGACATTTGTAGAAATTGTAAATGTGTGTGTGTGTACTTTTATTTTGTATTCGTAATTTTTTATATTTGTGCATTTTACCACATATTTACAAGTAAACTGAGTTACGCACAATTTTTTTTAGGGTTAACAAATCATGTTTCACAGATACAACCATCCAAAGTTACTTATGGATTATAAATCCAGAATTACACACACACAGGTATTTTGAGACTATTTTCACTCCATATTATTATATTAATTTATCAATAAAGCTCCAGATTTTATTTATTTCACCTTTACTCTCATTCAGACATGAGGTTTCACTTTAAGAGTAAAATGCTTTTCCACACAAAACAAGTTGACAGAGACTAGAGTCATATAGGGCACAAGCAGCTGGCCCGGTTCTGGTCCAAACCGCAGCAAGATTATAACAAAAAGTTCTGGAAGGAACCAGAAAGTATCTACTTAATAAGTTGGAACCACTACTGATTTCTAAATGACAGCAGTAGAAGGAACCTGAGAGCAGAAGGTGGTGCAGGGTCAGAGGTCATGTCATCCTGGGAAGAACCCAAGAGCTGTCGCCATCATCAGCAAGAGGTCAGAGGTCACATTTATTAATGAACAGGGTTTATTTCTGGAGGAGTACCTGAGTCTGTGTGGGGAAGGAGGCCGGATGTAGTTCTGTTCCTGCAGATTATAATCTGCTCAGAATATGAATCCCACCACACAGCAACGCTGGTTCGATTCTGCTACCGGTCGGAACCAGGTCCATTTTATCACAGAAAGGTCAGCAACACGCACAGGTCCTACGGCAGCAGTGCGGACCGGCAGGACGCAGCCGGTCCTCACTGCTATAGTAACCCCCCCCCCCCCCCCCCCCCCCCCCGTCCCCTCACACACAGAAACAAGATGGCGGAGCACAGCAGCCGCTGCGGCTCCTCAACCAGGCGGGTTCGGTAGAATTTTTCGGGACTTTGTTGAACCCCGTTTATCCCGTCCGAACCGGATTCATGAACTCCCCGAACCGGCTCTGACGGCCCGTTCCCCGGCTGGTTGAGTCTGTCCGCCGCCTGAAGCCCCGATCACCGAGAAGGTAGGAGCTGTTAGCCTAGCTGCTAGCTGGCCTCTTGTTTTGGTTCCGGACCGGCGTTTGGACCGAAGCGAGGACGGTCCGGGACAGGTCCCGGTCCACCAGGACCTGCTGACAGGATCCGGAGTTTCCTGCAAGTAGAGGAGGCGGATTTTTGAGCGCTGGTTCCGGGAAAAACCTGGAATGAGTCGATGCGGTGTTAGCAGGAGCTAAAGCTACACAGTAGTACTGCTGTAGTACTACTGTAGTACTGCTGCAGTGTAGTATCAGAGGACTGCTGTAGTACTGCTTTAGAACTCTTATATATTTAATTGTTGAGATACGGCTGTAGTACTGTTGTAGCACTGTTATATATAGTACTTGTCTAGTACTGTTATGTATTTCACTGCTGTAGTACTTCTGTAGTACGGCTATAGTACTGCTGTAGTACTGTTACCTAGCTGCTATAGTACTGCTGTGTAGCTGCTGTAGTACTGCCGTAGTACAGCTGATGTTGCCTCTAGGGATGAGCCATCAGCCAATCAGCTGCCTGCTCAGTAGTCATGTGACCCATTAGTAACGTGAATCTGCAGCACGGTGCTTCCGGTGGATGTGGAGGCTTTTATTATGTAGTAGTTGGACAGGAAGCGGTTGGGAATCGAACCCGGGACCATTGAATGGACCGTCTGAGGACAGTTTAGTCTGATTTCATATTCCTTTATTTAACCCCGTTGAGATCTAGATCTCATTTTCAAGAGGGACCTGAGCAAAAACATGGCAATTTAAAAATAAATATTCAATATGCTAAGAAACGCTGTTACCATGGAAAAACATTTACATCGAAATCAGCAGGAAAATAATTCGGTGCAGTTTTGCATGACATATTTGTCATTTGCAACATGGCCGACCATTGGGAGGTTTTCATTGGACTATGCTAACTCCGCCCTCCTCTCAGTAGCCCCGCCCAGCTCAGGGCAGAACTTTGTTCTGATTGGGTCCTTAGCGGCCGTCTGTTCCAGGTTAGGCCTGTGGCGATGGACCTTACCAAGCTCCGCCCACAACCGACCCACGTGACCGCAAGTCTCACAAACACAGCCTGGTTGTTTCTATGTAAACATGACTGATTAGTGCGTCATTTCTAGCAGATTTTCACAATATATCAGCTACTAAATGGACAGAGGAACTAACAAGTTCATGTAAAGGTAAAAGGTGTAAAGGTAAAGGCAAATCTTCTGAAGTCGGGATATAATTAATTTAATTTCACATAATTACCGCGGTAGAAGCCATTTGTTTGTTAAAACAACAAAAGATTTGCCTTTACCTTTACAGAGCTCTTTGGTTCCTCCTATCAGACTGTAGCTTCTCATATTGAGGTCAAAGTTCAGATCTACCATAACTGACTGACACCTGCTGGCCTCAGGTTTGCAACCAGCTTGTGACTGAGAAACCAGTAACCTCCTCCCAGTTGATGACATGAACTTGTTAGTTCCTCTGTCCATTTAGCAGCTGATATATTGTGAAAATCCGCTAGAAATGATTCACTAATCAGTCATGTTTACATAGAAACAACCAGGCTGTGTTTGTGAGACTTGCGGTCACGTGGGTCGGTTGTGGGCAGAGCTTGGTAAGGTCCATTAACAAATCAATTAATCACATGAAAAATTAAAATGATCAACCCCATTTTTTAATTTATCGGCTTTATCGTTTCTTCCTGCCTTTGCTGACACTGGTTCTCTCCGCTGACCCTCCCTTCCTCACTTCCTGAGATTGAATAAAGCATCAGGTAGTCGGATATCTCTGTCTAAATCTAATGATTATTGAAAGGCAATATAGTTTACAAACTTCATAATCTGCCCTCTTTTTGTTGAATGTAGTTTTTATTTCCATTTGGTTTTATGTTGTTTAGTTTTAATTCATGAGGTTTTTTTTGTTAATGGAGACTGAGAGTCCATTTTATTTTGGTTTTTGGTTGATTAGTTTATTTTGTTTACCAGTTCCAGTGCTTAGTGTTCTTTTCAAAATAAAGTAGAGCTATTTTTCAGGATGCTTGCATTATTATGTCATTACATTACATCAGTTTAAAAACGTCTTCAAACAATATTAAGATTTATTGCAATAATTTTTGAGAAAATTAATTGCTCAGCAAGATTTGTTATCATGACAGGCCTGATTAGGGCTTGATTGTTTTGAATCAGGACATGGGTTGGTTCTGTTCCGGTTCTGTTGGGTTGATCAGCCATCATTGTGTTCTATAGAAATGAAGAGATTAAAGTCAGAACTGTGTTCCTGATGGAAACGCTGAGAGGATTTAATAACCTAATTAATAATCTGTATAATCTAATGGAGGTCTGCTACCGGGTCGCCCATCAGAACCGATCTGCTCGGCCTACTGGACAGCCCACGAAGAAGCCCACTGGCTGGAGGTCAGAGGTAGGCCTGTCACGATGGCAAATTTTGCTGAGCGATTAATTGTCTCAAAAATTATTGCGATAAACGATAATATTGTCTGAAGACCTTTTTACACTGATGTAATGGAAATGACATAATAATGATGCGATTTCCTGCCAAAGATAGATACACTTTATTTTCAAAAGAATATTTAACACTGGAGCTGATAAACAAAATAAACAAAACAACCAAAAATAAAATGGATTCTCAGTCTCCATTAACAAAAAATGTACTTGATAAAAACTAACCAACATGAAGCCAAAGTGTAAATAAATACTGCATTCAACCAAAAGAGTGCAGATTATGAAGTCTGTATATTATGTTGCCCTTCAGTAATAATTAGATTTAAATAGAGAAGATGGGCACATCGACTACCTGATGCAATAGTTCACACTACATGATTTTTTGCTCCTATTTTTCCCCTTATAACAATCTTAAAACGTTGGTCTTTCTAAGATTGTGTGGTGTGTTACGGTAGATCGTCGTTGCTGCTCTGATCTAAATCAGGTTTTTCCCCGACTGGGATCTTTAAAGACACCTGTTGAATGTGACAGGTAGCCAATCAGAAAGCCTGGATTCCCTCTATGCTTTCTGAGGGGAAATTACTTCAGGGAATCCCAAACAGCTGAAACGGGGCAACCCAGATGATATGTGGAAACAACATTAATGTTTATTCAACATGCAAAGAATATAGAAATGACAAGAGGAGGAGTTGGAGCTAAATTGCTACTGCAGTTGATAAACCCGGTAACTTTTCAGCTGTTCTTCGTTAACGTGACGTAAACAGGTTCTAATGATTTTCATTCAGTCAGGACTTTACACTGACACTAGCCACATGCATTGCAGGTAGATTGTAGTAAAGCATTGATTAATGCCTGGTTTTAAAATTAGTTCACTGAACTTGTAGCCATTATTTTGTGCCCATTGTTGGACACCACACGGCAGGACCGAACCCGATGGAACCGTTAGACCAAGGATTTCTGTCGGCTAATGTTTGGTCTGTCAGGTTTTGAAAATGGGCCGACAATCGGCCGACAGCTCTAAGATCGTGTCGTCTGCGCTGGGCTTTACATTAAGGAAATGAGGTCAGAGGTCAGTGGAGAGAACCGGAGTTGAACCTTTTTTCATTCAGTGTCATCAACAGAAAGAGAAAAAGGCTGGAAGAGACGATAATGCCGATAATTGAAATGACGTCCATCGTTTTAATTTATCGTACGATTAATCGATTAATTGATTTATCGTTTATCGTGACAGGCCTAGTCAAAGGTCACTGGACATGATGTCAGCTGGTTCTGGTTCTAGTGGTTCAGGTTCTGGACTGGTTCTGGTTCAGCTGGTTCTGGTCCTGTGTGTGTAACCCGGTCAGTCAAGCCTGCAGTGCTGCAGCAGAGCATTCTGGGAGGAGGGGGGTGCTGTGCTCCCCCTCCCTCTCTGCCTCTGTCAGGCTGGCTCCTGATTGGCTGCCGGCCGATCAGCTGACCCGCTCCAGTCGGAGACGGAGGCTGATGGAGGCGACAGCGATGGGGTGAGCTGCCATTTTCTCTTTCTTTATCCTCCGTCCTCCATCCCTCCATCTGCTGGGGGGTTCATTGTTCTCCAGGGGATGTGGGAGGGAGGGGGGGGTCTGTCTGCAGCTCTAATTCATTCATTCATTCATTCATTGATGCTCCCTGATGGAAACGGGGCGGGGGGGTTTAGATGATGGAGGGAGGAAAATGGCCGCCTGCTGGGGGGGTGGAGAATCAGTTCCTATTGATCAGAGCCGTGACATCATCAGTATTGATCCGGTGATAGGTTCTGGTTCTGATGTCAGTGTGTAGGAATCAGAACTATCCAGAACTTTCTGTAGAGACCCGGTTCTGCTGCAGGTTCTGGTTATGACCCAGAACCAGATCCGCTGCAGAGCATCATTCAGAGGACACATGAACTACCTCGTTACCGCGGTAACCTCTTGTTACCGCGGTAACCGGTTCTAGTTAGCAAATCCTTCAAAATAAAAGCCAGTTTTTTCCAAGTGAAGATGTTGAACTAATGTCTAACAGCTGTGGGTTGACCTTTGACCTGTGCGGCTTAGGTCTGAGGCGGAGCGTCCATCATGGCGGCGGCGTCCTATGACCAGCTGCTGAGGCAGGTGGAGGTGCTGAAGATGGAGAACTCCAACCTGAGACAGGAGCTGCAGGACAACTCCAACCACCTGACCAAGCTGGAGACGGAGGCGTCCAACATGAAGGTAGGAGGGGGCGGGGGGGGTCTCTGTCTCTCTCTCTCTCTCTCTCGCCCTCTCTCTCTCTTACCCCAGGATAGTCCTGAGCTGTTTTCGGCCAATCACGCGCTGCGCTGTTAGAAAGAGCTTTTTGTTTAGAGTGGGATGTCTCTTTGTGTGTGGCTCTTTGGAAGGGATAGAAAAATCAGCCAGAGTGAGCGCTCTGTCTGTGTCTTTTCTTTTCCTTGCTGTGTTCCTCTGGGTCTGGTTCCTGGTTCTGACCTGGTCTGGGTCGACCCGGTTCATCTCTCTGTGGTTCTAGTCTCTGGCTCCTTGTTGTTTCGTCCTTCCTGTCTATGGGAACTCTGACTTCCTGTTTGCTGCTGTGTTAGGGTGTGTGTTATTATCCCAGTGTGTGTGATGGTTCTGTCTGAGCGCTGCTGGCTGATTGTGGTTAGCCCCGCCTCCTGCCTCGGCCCCACTTCCTGTCACTTCCTGTCTGGGATTCCCAGCCAGTCAAGGAACGCTGCTCTTTGTGTCCAACAGGAAGTGCTGAAGCAGCTGCAGGGCACCATAGAAGAAGAGTCCGGGGAGGCGTCCGGCTCCCAGCTGGAGCTCATAGAGCGACTGAAAGGTGAGGAGAACTGGGTCGGGCCGCTGCGGGCCTGGTTCTGGTCCCGACAGCTCCCTCACCGGGTTCTTCCCTCAGAGATGAGTTTGGACCCGGCCGGCTTCAGGACCAGAACCAGGGCTCCTCCACCTCCTTCGTCGTCCTCCAGCTCTGCCTCCTCTTCCTCTGGAACGATGGCGCGAGCCTCCGGGGGATCTGGGGGGCCCGGGGCCCAGGGGCCGAACCCGGCCGCCTTCCCCAGGAGAGGAGCTCCGACTGCGGGGAGAGAAGGCCACGACCGCTGCCTGGAGGAGCTGGAGAAGGAGAAGTACTGACTACTTCACACTACTACACACTACTACTGACTACTACACACTACTCTCTTTACAGAAGGCTCCTGTTATCAGATGAACTGAATTGTAACCCTGAATCAAACCAATTCTTCTAGATATTAGATAATGAAAAAAACAGTTAGAACCTTGTTGAGAGCTTTCTGTTTTAGAGGCGGCACTTTTACAGTCAATACGGTAGTGGCAAAAAAAACAACAACCAATGGCAGCGCGTGTTTAGCCGTACCAGGTAATACGTTCTAACCTTCTCCAACCAACCGCTAATCTTTGTAACAAGCAGTTAACTAGGAAAACACACAGCGGGCAAGACGAGGAGACGAAGAACCGAAAACTGAGGCGGAGAAACGGGCGGAGAAGTCCAGCCGGGTGAGACCGAGGACAGGACAGAGAAGAAAACTGAGGTGGAGAGGGTTAAACCTACACAAGTAGAAACAGAACAAATATGGCGGCGCCTAAGAACAGAGTATTTAATCCGGATGGACAGAGTCGGTCACTGAGCCCGTCTGATCAGAACCTGAGGCAAAGCAGAAGCAAACGGACCCACAGAAACCAGAGCTATGGCCTGACCAGCAACGGTTAGTACCGAACCCGAGGGTGGTGGGTCAGTACCGAGAGTTCTGGGTCAGCACAAAGGGTTCTGGGTCAGGTACCGAGGGTTCTTGGTCAGGTACAGTGGGTTCTGGGTCAGCACAAAGGGTTCTGGGTCAGGTACCGAGGGTTCTTGGTCAGGTACAGAGGGTACTGGGTCAGGTACCGAGGGTTCTTGGTCAGGTACAGTGGGTTCTGGGTCAGGTACCGAGGGTAATGTACTCTGACTCTCCTGTGATTGGCTGCTGGCTCTCCTCAGGTCCCTCCTATTGGCTGAGCTGGAGAAGGAGGAGAAAGAGAAGGACTGGTACTACGCTCAGCTCCAGAACCTCACCAAGAGGATCGACAGCCTGCCGCTCACCGAGAACGTAAGCAGACCCAGTGCATGCAGGGAGATGTAGTAGTGATGAGCACAGAGCATGCAGGGAGATGTAGTAGTGATGAGCACAGAGCATGCAGGGAGATGTAGTAGTGATGAGTGTCTGTCCGTACCAGTTCACGCTGCAGACAGACATGAGTCGCCGTCAGCTGGAGTTCGAGGCTCGCCAGATCCGCTCAGCCATGGAGGAGCAGCTGGGGTCCTGTCAGGAGATGGAGAGGAGAGCTCAGGTAGGACAGGTCACCTGGAGGTCAGCTGGACGACGTGGGACAGTGTTGGTTCAGACTCATCTCATGAGCTCTCTCTGTGTGTGTGTGTGTGTGTGTGTGTGTGCGTGTGTGTGTGTGTGTGTGTGTGTGTGTGTGTGTGTGTGTTTTCAGGCTCGTGTGTCTCGTATTCAGCAGATAGAGAAAGACATCGTGAAGCTGGGCACCCGACTGCAGGTAAGCTCACCTGTTGCTTGCTCAACTGTGTAGCAGTCACCTGTTAGCTGACCAACATGGCCTCTCTGCAGGTGGAGGGCGCTCAGAGTGCAGGGGATGGTGGTGGATTGGCTGTAGCTCAGGTGAGAATGCAATTCAGAGGTTACTACCACATTAGTAACCTCTGATTGGTTAATTGTTTGTTCCTCCACCATGTTTACTTCCTGGTTTCCTCTTCCAGAGCTCCAGCAGCCGATTGGACCAGGAGTCTGCTAATGAGACGAGCTACTCAGTGCCTCGACGAATCACCAGCCACCTTGGAACAAAGGTGAGTGTATGTGTGTGCACGGCACAGGTGTGTGAAGAGCCGAGCGAGACTAGGCTCTGTGTCGCCCCCTGCAGGTGGAGATGGTGTACAGCCTGCTGTCCATGCTGGGGACTCACGACAAGGACGACATGTCGCGCACGCTGCTGGCCATGTCCAGCTCGCAGGACTCCTGCATCGCCATGCGCCAGTCTGGCTGCCTGCCGCTGCTCATCCAGCTGCTGCACGGCAACGACAAGGACTCCCTGTTGCTAGGTAACCACCGCAACCCACAGCCTCCGACCTTGTGCAGACTCTGCCGTCGGTGTTCACGCCTGTTTGGTCGCCTAGGTAACTCTCGCGGAAGCAAGGAGGCACGAGCGCGGGCGTCTGCCGCTCTGCACAACATCGTCCACAGCCAGCCAGACGACAAGCGAGGGCGACGCGAGATCCGGGTTCTGCACTTGCTGGAGCAGGTCCGCCATTACTGCGAGGCGTGCTGGAGCTGGCAGGAGAGCCACGAGAGGGGCGTCGACCAGGAGGACAACCCCAGTGAGTCCGGTGACATGACCAGGTGCCGCACCGTGTAGCATAGTGCAGCACAGCGAGGCAGCTGGTCATGTGCATAGAGCAGGGGTGGGCAACTCCAGGCCTGGAGGGCCAATCTCCTGCAACTTTTAGATACATCTCTACTTCAGCACACCTGAGTCAAATAATGAGGTCAGTAGAAGGACTCTGGAGAACCTGAGTGTTCCTAGGAAATTATTCAGCTATTTGATTGAAGCGTGTTGAACCTGAGAGACATCTAAGATTTGCAGGACAAGAGACCTCGAGGACCAGGATGGCCCACCGCTGGCATAGAGCACTGCAGCATATCGTAGCGTAGCATCTCACCGCATAGCGCTGTGTAGCAAAGCTCAGTGTAGCATAGTGCTGCGTAGCATAGCGCTGCGTAGCAAAGCTCAGTGTAGCATAGTGCTGCGTAGCATAGCGCTGCGTAGCAAAGCTCAGTGTAGCATAGGGCTGCGTAGCATAGGGCTGCGTAGCATAGGGCTGCGTAGCATAGTCGTGTCCTGATGTGTGATGTCTTTGCAGTGCCGTCTCCTGTAGAGCATCAGATCTGCCCAGCCGTCTGCGTTCTCATGAAGCTGTCCTTCGACGAGGAGCACCGCCATGCCATGAATGAGCTGGGTGGGTTCTAACCTGGTTCTGACCGGGTTCAAACCCGGTTCTGAATTGGTTCTGACCCGGTTCTGTGTCCCTGCAGGAGGTCTCCAGGCGGTGGCGGAGCTGCTGCAGGTGGACTGTGAGATGTTTGGGCTGAGCAGCGACCACTACAGCGTCACCTTGAGGCGATACGCTGGCATGGCGCTCACCAACCTCACCTTCGGAGATGTGGCCAATAAGGTGACAGCAGGGTCCTCCGTAGAACACAATAGAACCGCCTTTATTGTCCCTGAGCAGCCAATGATGTGCTGCCGTTTCCTATCAGGCCACGCTGTGCTCCATGAAGGGCTGCATGAGAGCCATGGTGGCCCAGCTCAAGTCCGAGAGCGAAGACCTGCAGCAGGTACGTTCAGCTGCTCCAGGAGGTAGATAGGGCCCGCTGCTCCGAGAGATAGACAGTATCTTGCTGTTCCAGGTGATAGCCAGTGTCCTGAGGAACCTGTCGTGGCGCGCTGATGTCAACAGCAAGAAGACGTTGCGTGAGGTCGGCAGCGTGCGAGCGCTGATGGGCTGTGCTCTTGAAGTGCAGAAGGTACAAACAGATGCTCACCTGATCCCAGAGCTCTACTGAGCATGCTCCGTCTGCCTCTTCTCATCACTCTTCCTGGTGTTGCAGGAGTCGACGCTGAAGTCCGTACTGAGCGCGCTCTGGAACCTGTCGGCCCACTGCACGGAGAACAAGGCGGACATCTGCGCGGTGGACGGCGCTCTGGCCTTCCTGGTGGGAACGCTCACGCACCGCAGCCACACCAACACTCTCGCCATCATCGAGAGCGGCGGAGGGATCCTGCGCAACGTCTCCAGCCTCATCGCCACCAATGAGGCGCACAGGTAACCCCGGTGCTCCTGAGGAGGCGGGGCACTGTGGCAGGAGGCGTGCTGAATCCCTGTGTCTCGTCTTCCAGGCAGATCCTGCGGGAGCACGGCTGCCTGCCGACTCTGCTGCAGCACCTGAAGTCGCACAGCCTGACCATCGTGTCCAACGCCTGCGGCACGCTGTGGAACCTATCGGCGCGGGATGCCCGCGACCAGGAGACGCTGTGGGAGCTGGGGGCCGTGGGCATGCTGCGCAATCTCATCCATTCCCGCCACAAGATGATCGCCATGGGCAGCGCCGCCGCCTTGCGCAACCTAATGGCCAACCGCCCTGCACGCTACAAGGACGCCAGTGTGGTGTCGCCCGGCGCCGGCGCACCATCGCTCCACGCCCGCAAACAGAAAGCGCTGTTTGAGGAGCTGGACGCCCAGCAGCTGTCAGAGACCTTCGATAACATCGACAACCTGAGCCCCAAAGCCGCCAACAGAAAGGGGCGGAGCTGCAACGGCGCTGGAAGCAGCACCACACGCTCCTACACCAACACGCCGGTGCTGTCCAGCCCGAAAGGCAGCGAGGGAGTGAAGAGAGCAAGCGAGGAGGCGGCATACGCACGGCCGGCGTTCCCACCCAGCGTGCGCGCCTCCAGCGATAGCCTCAACAGCGTGACCAGCACTGATGGCTACGGCAACCGCGGCAAGACCAAACCGTCCTCCGACGTCTTCTACTCCTCTGACGAGAGCGCCGCCAACAAGTGCTGTGTCTACAGGAAGTACCCGGCGGACCTGGCACACAAGATACGCAGCGCCAACCACATGGCAGACGATGATGGGGCCGAGCTGGACACGCCCATCAATTACAGCCTGAAGTACTCAGACGAGCAGCTGAACTCGGGACGGCAGAGTCCGAGCCAGGACGGTGAGCAGGACACCCGGCTGCGCCGTGGCAACAGCAGCGAAGCTGGACAGAGTGGCGGCCGCATGGCGGCAGGGCAGCCGCCACGTTACGTCGTCGTCTCTGCAACATCCTCCTATGGTGGTGACGCCGTACCAGAGCAGCCGATCGATTATAGCCTGAAGTATGGAGATGAGTCGGCGCGCAAAGAGACTGCCATCCCCTCGCTAGCTCCTCCCACTTCCTCCTCCACCAACAAGCTCCGCAACCTGCCAGCCACCGCGCACTCTGAGGTCAAGAGCAACCAGGAGTCAACGCAGATTTACTATGTGGAGGATACGCCCATCTGCTTCTCCAGGGGTAGCCCCCTGTCCTCTCTGTCCTCTGAGGAAGATGAGGATGCTGATGTTGTGAGGAAGAGTAAAGGCAGCGGCAACGACTACCCGACACTTCCTGTCAGCGAGAAAGACGCTCAGGAGCAGCAGCAACGGCAGCAGAAGGAGGCCGAGAGTCAGACGTCGGCCGTGCCATCCACAAGAGGACGAAGGGGCCACCACCACCACCACGGCCACCATCATCACCATCACCACCACGTGACCTCATCGTCAGGCGCCAGGACCCCCAAAAGCCCCCCAGAGCCGCCGTACGCGCAGGAGACACCACTGATGTTCAGCCGCTGCACGTCGGTCAGCTCGCTGGACAGCTTCTCCACGTCGTCCATCGCCAGCTCGGTGCGCTCCAGCGAGCCGTGCAGCAGCGAGCCGAGCGGCGTGGTGAGTCCCAGCGACTTGCCTGACAGCCCGGGTCAGACCATGCCGCCCAGTCGCGCCAAGACTCCGCCGCCGCCCGCCCAGGGCGATGCGCCGACGCAGGGCGCCAAGAAGGAGGAGGAGGGGGACGTGCTGCTACACTTTGCTACGGAGAGCACACCGCACGGCTTTTCCCGTGCCTCCAGTCTGAGCGCGCTCAGTCTGGACGAGCCGTACATTGCGGCCGAGATGAAGGAGGCGGCAGCGGCGGGCGGCGAGGAGACGAAGCCAGTGCCTCTCAAGCCCATTCTGGACGAATCTGATGATGACAACGAGATCCTGGTGGCGTGCATCAACATGGCCATGCCCAAGTCCTCCCAGAAGCCCAAGAAGCCTCCGCCAGCAGCGCCACGGAAACCCAGCCAGCTTCCTGTCTACAAGCTCCTCCCACCGCAGAGCCGGCCGCCGCCACCGCAGAGGAAGGAGGTGCCACCATTGCTGGAGGAAGTGCCCCGTGTTTACTGTGTGGAGGGAACGCCGCTCAACTTCTCCACCGCCACGTCGCTCAGCGACCTCACCATCGACTCGCCACCCAACGAGGAGGCAACTCCGCCCCCGTCGGCCCCCAGAACCCGGCCGGCGGTCCCTGAGGGCGAAAATGGCGACGACATCTTGGCCGAGTGCATTAGCGCCGCCATGCCCAAAGCCAAGCCCCGCAAACCAATCAGAACACCAGACAGTGGCCAGGCCCCGCCCCCGCCCATGTCTCCGCCAACACTGTCGCAGATGAAGAAGAAACCCACCTCCCCTGTGAAGCCCATGCCTCAGCAGGCGCCATATGGTGTCGTCGCAGCGACAGCCACCAAACCCAAGCCGGGATTCGCCTTCGACTCGCCTCGCCACTACACGCCCATCGAGGGGACGCCATGTTGCTTCTCACGCAACGACTCGCTGAGCTCTCTGGACTTCGAAGAAGACGAGGCCGGTGAGAAGGACGGTGAGGACAGAAAGAGCAAGGAGGAGGAAAACAGGAAGCGGAAGCAGCAGACAGTCGCCATCTTCCCCCGCACCAAACCGCCGGCCAATCAGACGGTGGCGGACGAGAAGCAGAAGTTTGCCATGGACGACACGCCCGTCTGCTTCTCCAGGAACCCGTCACTGAGCTCGCTGAGCGACATCGACCAGGAGAACAACAACAAGGAGTTCGCCCAGCCCCCGCAGCACGAGGAAGAGGAGGAGGAGGAGGCACTTCCTGCTGCTGGACAGGTGAGACAGGAGGGACAAGTTGGGAGGGGTCAGCAGGTTTCTTCCTGTGCAGAAGCAGGGGAACATTAAGCAACCCAAAGAACCCAGCATTCTGTTCCTCTCTCTGCTGGGCTTCACTACTTGGCTGACTGAAGCCTGGCATTAACTCCAACAGGCATCGGTGGACCCTGACATGCCAACTCCAAGCTTGGCGTGCGCCAGTGATGATCTAATGGCATCGGCACACTGGCGGTGCTGCCACACGGGTTTATCACAAAATCCCACTTGCGAGCTGAGACTGCAGCCAGAGAACAAAACCACCATGTGAAAATAGATTATTTTTACACGTGTTTAAGAAAACATTCAACTTAAAGTAAGCAGACCTTACAGCAGCCAAATTTTAATGTTCCAAAGGAACTGCAGCCCCCCCCTTATTGCTGCCAGGCCCCCTGTCATCCTGTAAACGGCCTCCAGGGGGCAGTGTTGCCCCCATTGAGAAACACTATGTTAGCAATTGAATTAATTCCCAACAAGCCCTCGTCCACTGAACACTGAGAAGGAACAGCCGCGTTCCCTTACATCGTTCCTTCAAAGCCTCCATTGACCCCGTACAGCGAGGGAGGGTTAGGGGTAGATTGGTAGGGTTAGGGGTAGATTGGTAGGGTTAGGTAGGTATAGGGAGGAGGCCGGCTGCATTTAGACACACCTTCCCAGAGATCCAGGTGACCAACCTGAGCTTCAGACCAAAGGCTGTTCAGCTGCTGCTGAGGTTGGGAGAGTGCTGATTCAGCTTTTAGGCGGCCTGTCAGCACACATCGCCAGGGAGGAAACTGGAGGGTTGGAGTCTTCCTCATCATCCAACAGTGTGAGGAGGTCGGAGTTAACATCTGCCTCCGTTTGGAATCCCCCTGTCTCCATCTTCCTCCATCATGCCGGCCCAGTTCCTAGAGGGACTCACCTGGCGAGAGGCAGCTAGCTACAGCCGCTATTGTTTCCCTTTTAAAGGGTTCTGCCCTAGTGGCCTCCATCTGAGCGTGATCTGACAGGAGAAGGAGAAGACATGCAGCAGATCGGGCCGGGGCTGTGAGGACAGCTTCAGTCCTGTACAGCTAGCACTAAGCCTGCCTGGACGCGACATAAACGTTAGCTACTCTACTAATTAGACAGTCACTGAGGCAAAGTGATCAAAAGCCTTACAGAAAGGTTGAGTTTATCAGGAAAACCAGTGGATCTGGGGCTTAGCTAGTCTGAAGGATGTCTGATGGTTCCCTCTGTCCTCCGCAGGTGGAGTCGAAGCCCCGCCCCCCTGCGGCTAGCGGCTACGCCCCCAAAGCGTTTCACGTGGAGGACACGCCCGTCTGTTTTTCCAGGAACTCGTCCCTCAGCTCCCTCAGCATCGACTCGGAGGACGACCTGCTGCAGGAGTGCATCAGCTCCGCCATGCCCAAGAAGAAAAAGAAGTCCACTGCACCACCCAATGCCACATCTCCCACCGCCACGCCACCCGCCACCGTGCTGCCCGCCGCCCCTGTTCCCTTCGCCAGGGCAGATGAGGACATCCTGGCGGAGGAGGAGCCCTCGGAGGCGCCCCGCAGTCCGCCGTCTCCGGACTCTGAGTCCTTCGACTGGAAGGCCATCCAGGAAGGAGCCAACTCCATCGTTAGCAGCCTGAACGCCGCCGCCTCGGCCCTGTCCCGCCAACCGTCCTCGGACTCCGACTCCGTCCTGTCCCTGAAGTCCGTAGGCTCGCCTTTCCACCTACCGGCGGCCGGCCGGACCAATGAGGACGACGAGGCAGCGTTGCAGGTCAAGCGCTGCGCCCGCATCCTGAAGCCTGGCGAGCGCAGCAGCCTAGAGGCCAAGAGGAAGGAGGAGGAGGAAGAGGAGGAGGCGAAGGCCCTGCGTGGGGGGAAGAAGGTCTACCGCAGTCTGATCACAGGAAAACCCCGGGCGGAGCCCGCTGCCAGGGGGCGAAGCAAACCCCGAGCTGCCGCTGCCGCCAAGGCTCCAAGAGGCGCCGACTCTGCCGACAGAGGGGGCGGGTCCTCTCATGACTCCACCACTTCCCGGACCTCTGCGCCGGCCAATCAGAAGGCGGGAAAACTGTCTCAGCTGCCGCGTACTGCCTCTCCAGGAAGTGCCTCGTCATCATCTTCCTCCAGAGCCGCCAAGACCGCGCCGAAAGGCGGCGGCCTCCCCCGGAGCGAATCAGCCTCCCGGCTCGTCAGCTCCGCCCCATCCAGGAAGCAGAAGGCGGAGCCAGAGAAGCCAGCGCTGGTCCGCCAGTCAACCTTCATCAAGGAAGCTCCGAGCCCCACGCTGAAGAGGAAGTTGGAGGAGTCTTCCTCCTCTGCTGCCGTGGACCCGCAGTCCAGCCCCGAGACGCCGCTTCCCCCCGCCACCCATCGCTCGCACTCAGAGAGCCCTTCACGCCCGCAGGAAGTAACCTCATCACGTATAAGCCGCACAGGCACCTGGAAGCGTGAGGCCAGCAGCGGCGGCTCCGGAGTGAGCGGCGGGAAACACTCGACCTCGCTGCCGCGCGTCGGCACCTGGAAGCGGACTGGAAGCTCCTCCTCCGTGCTGTCGGCGTCCTCAGAGTCCAGCGAGAAGGGGCGGAGTGAAGACGGTGGCCGCAGTGACGCCAAGGGGACATGGCGGAAGACGAAGAGCGGCGGCGAGTCGACGGCTGCCAAGTCGGAGGACGTCTGGGTCCGCCTGGAGGATTGTCCCGTTAACAACCCGCGCTCGCCGTCCGCCTGCTCAGCGCGCTCACCTACCGCCGCCAACGCCCCGCCCGTCATCGATAGCCCCGCCCCCTCCAAGATCCCCTCTTCTTCCTCTTCGTGCTCTTCCAACCTCAACCTTCGGCGGAGCTGTGAGAGCCTGGAAGAGCAGGCTCCGCCCCCTCCTGACCGCCAGCAGCAACGCAGCCAGCAGCGCAGCGGCGCCGTGGCGGCGCGCGTCAGTCCATTCAACTACACGCCCAGCCCCAGGAAGAACGGCGCTGAGCTAAGCTCCGCTCCCTCGCAACCTGCCGGCGGCACGTCGGCCCCGCCGGCGCGGCCCTCGCTCATCCCCACCCCCGTGACCAAGAAGCGAGAGCCGAAGGGCGGAGATGGTGGCGGCGGCGAACGCGGCTCCTACATTGTCACGTCTGTGTGAGTCTGGAACAGGAAGTGATGTCTGGGAACTGGAACTGTACTGGAAGTGATTCAATGTTTGGCTCCGCCCCCATCCTGCTGCTGCTTGATTAGCTCCTCCCACCTGCCTGAGAGGAACCTTTCTATGTTTTTATACCACTGATCTGTAGCGCTTAGCTCCGCCCCCTGCCCTGCATGGCCCCACCCCTTCAGAACAGCGTTCCCATGGCGACCTGAAGGTGATGATATTGATGTTTCTGGTAGCTGTAGCGTCTGGAAGGTTTGATTCTGAACACAGCCCGGTATGTTGTACGGTACCAGAACCAGAACCTTCGGGCCGGGTCTGATTAACCCACTAACCTTCGATCCGATCAGGTCCAGTTAAACTACTGATCGGAACCTTTTGGACCTGTACCCAACAAAACTGGCTTTGTTCAGAACCTGATGCTTCCTGTCCTGTCGCCATGGAAACGAGTAACACTGTAAAGCGTAAGTTATTGCTGTAAACTGCAGCTAATTTAACCGATTGAGCTGCAGCAGAGACTCACTGCAGATGATCAATAAAGTTCAACACAAGCTGCGTCCTGCGTCTCTTTTCTCACCTGGTGACCCGGCCGCCGCCCCTTTAACGCCACGACCCGGCTGCAGCGCCGCCGCCCCTTTAACGCCACGACCCTTTAGCGCCGCCTGGGAACACCTGCTGGTCTTACAGGAAAAATACTACTTTTGAAATTAAAGGTTATTTTTGAGTTTTAGTTTTCTTCAGGTTCAAAAACAAACTTTATGGCCCCAATTTAGCTCCATAAATGTCTCATTAAATAACACCCTTTAATCATTTTCATAAAAGAAATTCATTTAAAGTAACATTTAAATGAACAAAGTGGAATACTGGTTTGTATTTTAGAGTCACAGGTTGGCACCGTCATGTCAGCCAATGAGCTGCCTCCAGGAAGGAGTCAGCCAATCAGAACGACAGACCAGGTGGAGTGAGAAGTGTCACTTTGTCCTGTAGCATCATGACTACAGCGACAGCTCCAGATAACCACAGGCAGGCTGACTGCGAATGAGAGAAACACAGGAAACCAGTCAGAAGAGAAAGTTCTGACCGGTACCAGTTAAAATTCTGAAGGTGGTTGAGTCCGATCCGGACCAAACCCAGACCCTGTCGGACCAGGGACCTGCAGTACCTACCTGCCGGCCGGCAGAGGGCGCCAGCTTCTTTCTCTAACCCTTTCACGAGAGTCACGAGCAACGAAAGTCTTTTATTCTGAAAGAGCGCAGCCGAAGTGGCGTCGCGTTGCAGGTAGACGTCACTTCCGCCTGTCCTACTGTGATGGACACTCAGAAGGTAAGACTTGAAAAGCTCAGACCCAAATGGACCAGCGGTTCCGACCCAGACTGTGAAACTAGCCGTTAGCTGCTGGCCGTTAGCTGTTAGCTGCTAGCCGTTAGCTTCCCTTTGGCAGCGCGAGCTCTAGACTGACCGGAAACGGATCAGCTGTTTCCTCTCGGTAAAACAATCAATCCGCTCCGATCAGCTGATCTGGTAACCATGGCAACCTGATCGGAGGGGATCAGTGAGAGGAACGTGACGTTGTGTATCATGAGAATCGATCAGAAGATCCCGTCAGGTTTGGTCTGGGCTTTAACTAGGCCGTTGTAGAACCTGGATCGTCGATCTGCTGCTGTAAATAAAGAGATAAAAGGAAATATCATTTAATTTCTGTTTGGATCAATAAAGTCTTTCTGAATTTAGAACTAGCCGAGTGTCACAAACTTCTGGAGTGAATTTCATGAGTCAGTGTAGCCGCCGGTCGCCATGACGATCACATGACTGGGCAGCTGTTCCACCTGGAGGCCAGGTGAGCTGCGGTGACCTGAACCTGTCTGTTCCAACAGGAAGCTCTGCGCCGCATCATCAACACACTGGCCAATAAGAATGAAGAGCTGCAGCATTTCCTGGACTCGGTTGACGGCACTCAGACGGGCCTGCAGGTCAGCAGCTCATTGGCTGAGCGAGAGCAGGGGGAGGGGCTTAAATGGAATTATACCTGTTCTAAATAGTTCTATGAATGAACTGTCCAATCAGGAGGAGTCCTGCAAGGTGATGTCAGAGCTGGAGGCGGAGCTAGAGAAGCTAAGCTCTGCCTTGGAGGAAAGAGGAACTCAGCTCCGTGACATCATCAAAGAGGAGAAGCGAAGGAAGGAGGCGGAGCTTCAGGTATGATGTCATCATGGTTGTTTGCTGTTGTTGACCTAATCAAACCGTCTGGTTGCCATGGTTTCCAGCGGCAGCTCTCCGAGGGGAAGGCCGCCCTGCTGTCCTGCCAGGAGCTGCTGGAGTTCGCCAACCAGTCGCTGACCATTACCAACGAAGAAGAGTTTCTAACGGTAAGCAACATTTTCACTTCCTGTTAGCAAACTGGAAGCTGGACAGATTAGGGAGGGCGGATAATTGATCACAGAGGCCAGATTTTATGCTTCGTTATTTTTACAAACACCTTTATGTTTTTGTTTTGTTCTCAGGCAGCCAAGCAGATCAAAGAGCGGTAGGTTACACATCATCACACTTCCTGCTTGGTTGCCATGTTTCATTTAGTTGCCTGTTTGGTTGCCATGTTTCATTTAGTTGCCTGCTTGGTTGCCATGTCTCATTTAGTTGTTTCTTTGTTTCTTCTTTGTTTTCACTTCCTTTTTTTGAAACTAACTGTTTCCTGTGATTGAAGCTCTGCTCTACATGCTAACATGCTAACCCCGCCCCCTACTAACACTTAGCCACACCCTCTTCTGTCGGCTCCGCCCCCTGCTGTTGCCAGGGTAACAATGGCTCCGGCGTTTCGGATGGCCACTCGGCCCGCGGTGTCAGAAAACATGTCGCAGTTTACTGTCGACTTCATTGGCGAGAAGGCGGGGCTTCTGCGCCTTAACTTCCTGCCAGGTCAGAAGCCACGCCCGTCAGGTCGCCATGGAAACAGCTATGATTGTCTCCTTACAGGAAGTTTGTTTTCAGTTCCCAGAGCTCCAGAGATTGACGTCTCCAGCTGCGTCGTCCGTGACAACAGCATCACCGTCGCCTGGCGACCGAGCGACGGTGACGGACCAATCGAGCGCTACGATCTGGAGCATCGTAAGGCAAACCGCAGCGGTGCCCTGAGAGCCGCGGGGGAGGCCAGCTGGGAGAAGATCAGTGACATCACAGACACTCAGGTGACGCTCTCAGGTGAGAAAACTCCTGTAGGTGTGATGTCACTCGGTCTTGTTGCCTAGCAATAACACCCCCGTTTCCAGGTCTGAAGTTTGATTCACCATTCGTCGTTGTCCGAGTCCGGGCGCGAAACAAGGCTGCCGCCGGAGACTTCTCTGAGCCTGTCGCCATGGAAACCAAAGGTCAATATAGCAGGACATGACAGGAGCGCTCACTCTGAAGCACGTCTCTGAAACCTTCTTCTTCTCTGTTTTTGGCAGCGTTTACCTTTGGCTTCGACACGGCGACGGCTCACGCTGAGCTCAAGATCCAGGGCGACATGGTCACATGGGAGCCCCAGGGGGTCAAAGGTCACGACGCACGGCTCCGGGGCAAAGAAAATAAAAACAGGTGAGGAAGAGAAACGCTTCACTAGACCCGCCCACTGTCAGTAGCCCCGCCCACACCTGGACCCGCCCCTCCAGCAGGGTCAGGGGTCGGTGTTCAGGCTGGATTCGATTCTGTGGTTTACAGTTTACTGGTTCGCTGCACCTGTTCAGGTGTGATGACATCACCAGCTCAGGCGATAATGTTTTGCCTGGTTGTGAGTTGTTCCTCTGCTGCTCTGTGACCTCTGACCTTTCTGTCCCTCTTCAGTCTCCGTCCCGCCTCCTCTGCCTTCCAGGTAGACACTGTTATCACCCACTTGTTGCCTAGCAACCGCCAATCACCCTCCCCTTCCACCACGTCCTTCATGCAGCCAATCACATCACCGCTGACATCACTGCTGACATCACCGCCGTGATAGATTTGTTGCTATAATGGTTGTGTGAGGTTAAAGGTTAAAGGTCATGACCCCAGCTGTGGTCAGTTTTCATCTCAGCGTTTCTGTTCTCGTCATCTTCCTGCCGCATCATCGCTTTGGCTCGACCTCATTGGCTGTTTCGCCGCGGCGTTTCCTGTCTGCTAACATCTGCTTCCTTCTGATCGGTCAGCAGCCGGAGCGCCACTCCGTCGCCCAATAAGACGGCAGGAAGTCGAGGCGGACGCGAGCGATTCGCCGGGGAGGCCTACACCGTGCTGGGTACTGCAACTACACCTTTTACTTTAACTAGGCTGCCCAGAGGCTGCTTGGTTGGACTTAAGGCTTTTATTTTGGTAATTGTAGGTTAAGTTTTGTGTTTCTCCTAGGTGACCAGGAGATCAATGGAGGCTGTCACTACTGGGAGCTCCGCCCCCTCGCTGACTGGAAGTCGCTCAGTGTGGGCGTGGCCTACCGGGGCAGCTTAGGACGCTTCTACCAATTAGGGAAGAGCTCCGCCTCCTGGTGTCTCTACGCCAGCCAATGGCTGCAGAGCGCGCTGGCGGCCAAACATGGCAACCGAGCGAAGGCCTTGGATTGGCCGCTGCCTCAGCGAATCGGCGTTTACTGCGACCATGACAACGGTCTGCTGAGTCTCCATGGCAACAGATCCCATGACTTTCAAATTAAAATCCAGAAGCTGTTTTACAGCTGATGATGTCATCGCTCTTCCTCCTCCTCTTCCTCAGGAGAGCTGATGTTCATCGACGTCGATCGGCTTCGCCTGCTGCACGTCTTCAGGAACCGCTTCCTGCAGCCGCTCGTCCCGGCCTTCACCGTGAGTACTACAGTACTACTACAGTACTACTACAGTACTACTACAGTACTGCTACTATACTAGTATTGCAGTAATAGTAAAACAACATTGCCAGTTCCCTCACTGGGTACTACAACTACTACAGAGTTTGGTAACTATAGTACTAAGTAGTACTGACTGTAGTACTGTCTGTAGTACTAAGTAGTACTGACTGTAGTAATGTGTGTTCCAGGTGTGGTGCGGGGGAATCTCCGTGGCAACGGGCCTGCAGGTGCCGAGCTTCATGGGAAACTTTGTGTCGTCCAATCACAGCACGGCGGCGGATCAATCACTCTGATTAGATATTTATTGATTTTATATTAATTATAGAAAATATTTCTAGAAGCTTCTTGTAGAGGAAATTATAATCTCTGCAGATTTTATGGATTTGCTCAGACTTTTATTGTAAAGTACTCTGGAAGATGAGCAGATTAACACCCTGACCTTTCACATTAAAAGCATTAAGTATGATGCTCTGATGGTTTCATTGGTTTCTTCACTAGTAATTCTGACCTCTGCTGCTATTAAAGGAAAAAGGCTTTTATTGTGATGTGGTCACTTCCTGCCGGTGTCAGAAAGAGACTCGTTCCCCTTGGTCACATTAACAGGAAGTGACATCACCCCAGATTAACCAGGTTATCGAGGAAATATTTGCACCCATGTGTAATCAGCCGCGACCCAGTCAAAGTCCAGACCTGCAGGGAGACATTACCAGAACCAGATACGGGCCAGAACCAGCAGGAAGTGGAGGAGGGCTCTGATTGGCTGGATAATTACAAGTTATTCATAAATAATTTCCAACTTATCTATAAATAAAATGGAAATTATTTATAAATTATGAATCATTTCCATAAATTATTCCAAAGTAATTTATGAAGGTATTCATGAATAATTTAAATAAAATGTAAATTAAAATTGAAACTTATTTTCAGACCTGGTTCTGGTTCTGATCCAGTGAGTCCGGGTTGGTCGGGGGAACTGGTTTCAGACTGGGAGAACTGGGCCCAGTGTGGACACAAATGGGTCACATTTTCTGTATAATAATGTATAATCATGGAGAGACTGGTCCTGGCCCAGCTGAGGCCTCAGATGAGGACGTTTCTAGACCCCCTGCAATTTGCCTACCAGCCCCACTTAGGAGTTGACGATGCCGTCATCTTCCTGCTGCAACGAGCGCTGTCGCACCTGGATGGTGGAGGAGACACTGTGAGAATCACATTCTTTGATTTCTCCAGTGCCTTCAACACCATCCAGCCTCTGCTGCTGGGTGAGAAGCTGCGGAGGATGGGTGTCAACGACTCAGTGATCTCTTGGGTGACTGACTACTTGACAGGCAGGCCACAGTTTGTCCGTCTGGGCAGTGTCCTGTCTGATGTGGTGGTCAGTGACGTAGGAGCTCCACAGGGAACTGTGCTTTCTCCTTTTCTCTTCACCTTGTACACCACTGATTTCCAGTACAACTCTGAGTCATGTCACCTACAGAGGTTTTCTGATGACTCAGCGGTTGTCGGGTGTATAGGGGATGGAGGGGAGGGGGAGTACAGGACACTGGTGGACAGCTTTGTGGAGTGGTCTGACCAGAATCACCTGAGGCTCAACATTAGTAAGACCAGAGAGATGGTGATTGACTTCAGAAGGAAGAAGATACCTTCACAGCCACTAAAGGTCAAAGGGGAAGTGGTGGAGGAGGTGGAGAATTACAAATACCTGGGAGTTGTAATCGGCAACAGACTGGACTGGGCATCTAACACTGACGCTGTGTGCAGGAAGGGGATGAGCAGACTCTATTTTTTAAGGAAGCTGAGATCCTTCAATGTGTGCAGCAAGATGCTGGAGACCTTTTATCACAGTGTTGTTGCCGGCGCCATCTTCTTTGCTGCTGTGTGTTGGGGAAGCAGCATCAGAGCCAGCGACTCTAATAGACTAAATCATCAGGAAAGCTGGCTCTGTACTGGGACTAAGGCTGGAGTCCCTGGAAACTGTGGTGGAGAGGAGGACACTGAAGAAGGTTCTGTCTATTATGGACAATAAACAGCAGCCTCTCCACCACATAGTGGACAGACAGTGGAGCTCCTTCTCACATAGGCTGCTCCAGCTCCGCTGTTGTAGGGACAGATACAGGAAATCCTTCCTGCCACATGCCATCTCACTGTACAATAAAAGCTAAATCATTGTTCTGCACTAATCAGTCCGATTTTGCACAACTGCACTGTGGCACACTGCTGTACATATACACTGCCTGGCCAAAAAAAAAAGTCGCCACCTGGATTTAACTAAGCAAATAGGTACAAGGCTCCTATTGGATAAGTACTGCATAGGCGATTATCTTTCAGCTGGCAACAAGTTATTTAACCCCAGCTGATGCAATGAGTAACTCCTCATTTCTTAAACAACCATGGCAAAAGACACTTCCTGTGGTCGTGGAAAAGACGTTAGTCTGTTTAAGAAGGGTCAAATCATTGGCATGCATCAAGCAGAGAAAACATCTAAGGAGATTGCAGAAACTACTAGAATTGGGTTAAGAACTGTCCAACGCATTATTAAAAACTAGAAGGATGGTGGGGAACCATTGTCTTCCAGGAAGAAATGTGGTCAGAAAAAATCCTGAATGATTGTGATCGGCGATTACTTAAACGTTTGGTCAAATCAAATCGAAAAAAAACAACAGCAGAACTCAGGAGTATGTTTAATTGTGAACGTAAAAGCATTTCCACACGCACAATGCGAAGGGAACTCAAGGGGTTGGGATTGAACAGCTGTGTAGCCGTAAGAAAACCTCTAATCAGTAAGGCTAACCAGAAAAAAAGGCTTCAGTTTGCTAGGGAGCATAAAGATTGGACTCTGGAGGAATGGAAGAGGGTCATGTGGTCTGATGAGTCCAGATTTACCCTGTTCCAGAGTGATGGGCGCATCAGGGTAAGAAGAGAGGCAGGTGAAGTGATGCACCCATCATGCCTAGTGCCTACTGGACAAGCCTGTGGGGGCAGTGCTATGATCTGGGGTTGCTGCAGTTGGTCAGGTCTAGGTTCAGCAACATTGTGGCCCAAAGAATGAGGTCAGCTGACTACCTGAATATACTGAATGACCAGGTTATTCCATCAATGGATTTTGTCTTCCCAAATGGAACGGGCATATTCCAAGATGACAATGCCAGGATTCATGGGGCTCACATTGTGAAAGAGTGGTTCAGGGAGCATGAGACATCTTTTTCACACATGGATTGGCCACCACAGAGTCCAGACCTTAACCCCATTGAGAATCTTTGGGATGTGCCAAGATCTTGGTGAAAGATTAATGCAACACTGGATTGAAATAAATCTTGTGACACTGCAGAAGCTTATTGAAACAATGCCACAGCGAATGCAGGCTGTAATCAAAGCTAAGGCGGTCCAACAAAATATTAGAGAGTGGGACCATTTTTTGGTGGCGACTTGTTTTTTGGCCAGGCAGTGTATTATTATTTAATTGTGTCTGATATGTTGTATTTTAAGAGTTTCTCTTTACTATCTCCTGTGGTGTTTTCAGTTTTCCACATAATATTTCTGCTCTTATTCCATCCAGACCTCTATGATCATGTGGCTGATGGCTCTTCAGACCCAGGAGGGTTTGCAGATCCAGAGATGAGCTCATGTTGCTGGACTTCCTGACCAGAGTTCACTCATCTCAAACACACACAGTGTCCTTACAGATCAGCTACATAACCTTACACACACACCTCATGTATTTATGGACAGTTATGTGTCCATTCATGCACAACATTCACAGATGGACGAAGTTGTTGGTATCTTCTGTTACTGACTGAAAAACCCACAGTGGCACTGAAACAACTTGAAACTGACAAAAGTAATAAATGAAAATTTACTGAAAATTAACCAATAAAAATCAGACATTGTTCTTAATTGAGGTTCAACAGAATAAAAAATGACAGACCAAGATGACTACAGTTTGCAACAGCCGTAATTGTGTAGTGTCTCTTTAAGACACTCTAGTGTTGCTAATGACGTCACAAGTATGCGCCGCGGCTTCTCTGTAGAGAGCGTGGGAGAAACGTGCTACGACATGTTAGCTTTCTTTAGTAATGTTACGGGTTGTTTGGACTCTGCTAATTTTCATGTCTGATATTATAGCAGCCGTTCAAGCGGCTTTGTAAGGTTGGTGAAGAGAGTTTATTAAAGGACAATTGTAGCAGTCCCTCAGACCCAAGAAAACACAGAGAGCTTCGACGGGTGCAGTAGATTTGTATTTGCTTCTTTCCAAACCAAGTTTGCTGAATAGCACTGAAATACACCGTGCTCCAAATATACCGTGAAAACTAAAAGAAAAGAAAATACATTTGCTTAAGTGCCTTTGTTTGACACAAACATGAATACATTACATAAAAACGCTAACTTCACAAACTAATGCTGTTCTAAACATGTACCTCGCTCCGCTGTCCAAGGGCTGCAAAGTTTATGGCGGTAAAGTCCGTGCAGTGCTGCTTCTAGCCTTCTCTGAAGAAAGTGGCTAACCCAGAGTCATAAAGATGAAGAACATCCTCCTCTTCTTCTTGTCCGTGGGATATTCCCGCCCAAAGTTCTGACTGACAGGAAACTAGCAACACTTCCTCGTATTTTTCACTTTAAATGAAGGTACTGACTTAGAGTGAACCAAACTACAGCGCCCCTAGTGGGTACTATGGGTAGCAACCTACAAACAGCATAAATAATGGAATGGGCATTTACACTCCCACCAAATCATGTATGATGAGAACACGTTAACGATTCATGCATGATTTTAAGCATGACAAATGCACATTAAAGTAGCCAACAAACAGAATACAGTTAATGTCACACTTTAACCTTCAGCAATATAATGTCTGATGTGAGACTAATGAATGTCAGTTAGCGACTTTCTAAAAGAACTACAAGTTTTTGAACAGGTCTCTCAATAATGTGATGTTTGTGTGTTGTACCCTGCTTCTTTATTGAATTCCGATCACCAACTTGAAGCTTGACTCTGCGCACCAAGCCGTCGTCCTCTTGTGGTGCTTCAACAACTCGACCCAGTTGCCACTGACTTCTGGGAAGTATGTCTTCCTTTACGATGACAATGTCATTGACCTCAAGGTTGCGACGAGGCAGATGCCATTTTTGTCTTGTAGATATGTTCAGAAGGTACTCCACTTTCCACCTACTCCAAAACTGTTCTGTTAGATATTGCACTCTGCGCCATCTTTTTCTTGCATACAAGTCCTCCTTCACAAACTTTCCAGGAGGGGGCAGTGCAACCTTTGATTTCATTAATATGAGATGGTTTGGAGTTAGAGGTTCAGGTGATTTAGGGTCATTGATTCCATCAACGCTTAGTGGTCGGCCATTGATTATAGACATTGCCTCATAAAACAGTGTTCTTAGAGAAGCGTCATCCAGCCTGCCTTGTGATTGAGTAATGGTAGCATTGAGAACACTGCGGATGGTTCGAATCTGTCGTTCCCACACACCTCCGGCGTGGCTGGCAGATGGGGCGTTGAATATGAATTCGCACTGCTTATCTGCAAGGAAAGCCTCCAAGGTATTTCTATCACATTCCTTGAGAGCCTCTTTTAGCTCATTTTTGGCCCCAACGAAATTTGTACCTTGGTCGCAGTACAGCTTACAGACAGCTCCTCTTAAGCTGATAAAGCATCTTAGGCCGTTAATGAAAGAGTCTGTAGACAGATTCTCTAGCATTTCAATGTGAACTGCGCGTGAGGAAAGGCAGGTAAAGAGGAGTCCATACCTCTTTTGCTCCTTGCGACCTTGCTTGGTGGTGAATGGACCGAAACAATCCATTCCACTGTAGGTGAAAGGATCTGAGACCTCAACTCGTTCCTTCGGTAGCTCCGACATGCGTTGTTCCTCAAGAGGCCGTCGAAGCTTTCGACATTGAACACATCTGCTTATTAGCTTTGCAACTTCTTTGCTCCCACCAATCAC
Source organism: Xiphophorus couchianus (assembly GCF_001444195.1). Classification (NCBI taxonomy): domain Eukaryota; kingdom Metazoa; phylum Chordata; class Actinopteri; order Cyprinodontiformes; family Poeciliidae; genus Xiphophorus; species Xiphophorus couchianus. The sequence goes on along the minus strand of NC_040248.1, from coordinate 23,444,069 downwards.
CCAAAACCCATTTGCTCTGATCTCCATGAGCGTCTGGCTTCGGCCTTGATGACAAATCTTTGAATGAAAGTGAGATATGATCAGGTTTGTAATGTGATGGTCTTTTGGGAGGATAACAGGGTGTTTCAAACCTTGGCAGAGTGTTGACTGTTTTAGTCTTCCTCCAACCCAGAGAAGTCCCTGATCTACAACGGGATCCAGTTGAAAGAGAGGGCTTGAACTTGGGAGACTATCTTTTGCCTTCAACACTCTCAGCTCTTGAAAAAAGGATTGCTGCTGGAGGAGTTTTATTATTGTGTCAGCGGCTCCTTTGCGTTCATCCGCTGTTACAACACTGCCATATTGGGCTATGTTTGGTCTCAGTCTTTTTATTCTTGCCACTACTTTAAGGAGCACTGACCAGCTAGAGAACCTTTCGAAGCGTCTGAGGACGGTGTCTTGTTCGCTTGTTTGAGTTGTAAAGGTTTTGACTGCTTTAACTTCTGGATCACCTACCAATAGTTCAGCTGAGTGGGCAGCTGAGTAGGAAATTTCTTGTTCCCACAGAAACTTTGGGCCAGATAGCCAGCAGGTTGTCATAATCTCTGATGCACTAAGGCCTCTAGAGGCATGGTCTGCTGGATTCTGAGCTGTGCCAATGTAGTGCCACTGTTTGGGATCTGTAATTTCCCTAATCAACTGGACACGATTTGCGACAAAGACATGGAATCTTCATGCCTCATTGTTGATATATGCCAAGACTACTTGGGAGTCAGTCCAAAAGAACTCCTCATCAATGTTAATCTCAAGCTCTGATCTTAGCATAAAGCTCATCTTAGCTGAGGTGACTGCGGCTGACAGTTCTAGTCGTGGTATGCTTATAACTTTGGTAGGTGCGACTCTAGCTTTAGCTATAACCAGACTACAGTGCACTTTGCTGTCATCACTTATGAACCTAATGTAGGAACATGCTCCATAGCCGATGTTACTGGCATCAGAGAAGTGATGCAGTTCCACTTTAACAATGTCTTTTAGTTCAGGTGGATGGTAACATCTGGGTACTATGACTGATTTAAGTTTTTCCAAACCATTTTTCCAGTCCTCCCACCGTGAGCGCAGGTTGTCAGGAATGGGGTCATCCCATTCGGTACCTCTACGGCAGAGCTCCTGTAGGATACCTTTGCCACTCAAAGTGAAGGGAGCTACAAAGCCCAGTGGGTCATATAAAGATGAGATAACTGACAGTAGGCTCCGGCGAGTAGGAGGCTGGTCCTTTGTATTTACACTGAAGCTGAAGGTGTCATTTTTAACTGACCACTGGATTCCAAGCACATGACCTTCAGGTGTAGTATCAGGTTTGAGGTCAAGTGACTCTGTTGTAGTGGCTCTTTCTGAAGGTGGAAGATGAGAGAGAGCATCACTTTCGTTGGAATTAAACTTGTGCAGATGTAAACCTGCAAGTTTGCAAAGGGCTTGTGTTTCATTTATGAGCTCTCGAGCCTCTTTGACTGATGGAACACTTGTCAACCCATCGTCTACATAGAAACTCCTTTCAACAAAGTCGGATGCTTTCGGGTAGTCAGATCTGTGCTGTTGTGCCAGGTACTTAAGGCCAAAATTAGCACATCCGGGGGAAGATCCAGCACCGAACAAATGCACTGCCATTCTGTACTCTTTGGGCTCTACTTCTAATTGTCCATCCGGCCACCACAGAAATCATAAGTAGTTACGCATCTCTGGGCAGACGAAGAACTGATGGAACATTCGTTCGATGTCGCAGATGATGGCTACATTCTCCCTTCTGAAACGACAGAGTACCCCCACCAGTGAGTTAATCATATCAGGACCTGTGAGAAGAGTATCGTTCAGTGAGACGCCAAGAAACTTAGCAGAACAGTCAAAGACGACTCTTAACTTCGTTGGCTTTTTGGGGTGGTAGACCCCATGGTGTGGGATGTACCAAGCGATCTCATCATCTGTCACAGGAGGGGCTAGTTCTGCATCACCACTACTGATAATGTCTTTCATAAAGGCTTTGTAATGCTCATGATACTGTTTGTCAGCCTTTAGCCTTTTCTTTAGGTGTTGCAGTCGGACTGTGGCTAGCCTCTTATTGTTGGGAAGGGTTGGTGGCTTACTATCCTTGAAGGGAAGGGGCATCTGATAGTGTCCATCCTCTCTCTGCTTTATTGTGTCACTGAGGAGTTGTAAAAAACGAACATCGTCCTGGGATACATACTTATCCTCATAGTTTCTCTCATTGAAGTCTGACTCTAAGACTCTAAGCATGTCAGCAGCTGAGGGCGTGGGCATTTGTTTGACATTGATGCGGTGCACATAACTCTGATTTCCCTCTCTGTCTAAGTGGGGATTACCAGACCCAATGACACTCCAACCAAGAATAGTTCTTTGTGCAAAAGGTTCGTTCAATTGTCCTGTGACTATTTCTAGGGGAGCTAGTGCTGATGGACAGTCATAACCGATTAGCAAGCCCACTTCACAATTTTGTAGTGGCTGTAGCTGGTTGGCTAGGTCTTTAAGGTGTGGCCACTGAAGTGCAGTTTCTCTAGAGGGAATATGGGACTTGTCAACTGGGATAAAGTCACGAGAGTAGGCTTGTTTTATTTTGACGTGAGCAGAGTCAAAGCTACGCACCTTTAAGTTGCTAGCAAGTCTGCTTGCTACAACTGTGTCAACAGAGGTCATTGTGCTGAGCTTTAACTGCACTGGTTGCTTATCCACATTCAGCTCAGAGGCCAAGTCTCCTAAAATGAAGGAAGAGTCACTTTGGGTGTCAAGCAGGGCATACGTGAGTATTTCTTTCTGTGGCTCTGATGCTGCTGACACAAAAACTGGTACTATGCTTGATGTTGCAGATGTTTTTCTCGTAAGTACATGGGTCATGACTTTATGCACTTCCTTGTTTGCATTCTCAGCTGGGGGAACAGAGTCCTCAGTTCTCCTTTCTTTGGGTTCCTTTACTCCCTCTGTGTGGAGACAGGTGGGGTGACGTCGGCCACACTTACTGCAGGAGTGACGTCCTTTGCATTCTTTAGTTACATGGCCTTTTCTTAAACATCCGAAGCAGAGGTGATTTTCACGAATGAAAACTTTCTTTTCATCATTGGTTTTTGCTGAAAATGTAGGACACTGAGCTACACCATGCAATTTGTCTTTGCAAAACAAACAAGGTGGTTAGGGTACCTAACATGTACCTCGCTCCGCTGTCCAAGGGCTGCAAAGTTTATGGCGGTAAAGTCCGTGCAGTGCTGCTTCTAGCCTTCTCTGAAGAAAGTGGCTAACCCAGAGTCATAAAGATGAAGAACATCCTCCTCTTCCTCCTGTCCGTGGGATATTCCCGCCCAACGTTCTGACTGACAGGAAACTAGCAACACTTCCTCTTATTTTTCACTTTAAATGAAGGTACTGACTTAGAGTGAACCAAACTACAGCGCCCCTAGTGGGTACTATGGGTAGCAACCTACAAACAGCATAAATAATGGAATGGGCATTTACAACAATACTGGGAAATTCCCAGTACCAGAGTGGTTGGGAGGTTTTGACCGTCCTGAAGAATCTGCCGCCTCCTCTCCTCCTTAAACACAACCAAGCGTTACAAGTTGCACAGATTATTCTGAAACTTCAGGTCCACAGGACTGGAGCCGATGTCTCTGGCTGCGGCTGCAGGAAGAAAATGGACAAATTCAAGAGAATTATGATACGAAAGGTTACTAAAGTCCAGAAAGTAAAGGTGAACTCCAAGGTCAAGCTGGACTTGATGTGAAATGACCAAGGAGGAAAACAAATCATAAAAAGTGAGGCTGAATTTACCACACAGGTTCTGGGAGAGACGAGACAAAATGAACATCAGACACAAACATGCTAATAAGTTTTAACTACCATCATTTTAATTGAGCCATAATTTAAAATCAGTGTCTGATTTTCATCAGTAAACAATTTTTTACTACTTTTGTCACTTTAAGTTACTTCTGTTACCATTGTGGCTTTTTGTTCATTAACAGAGGAACCAACTATGTTATTAATGTATATTACAAACTATGTACACAACTTCCAGTTTTAATTTTCTATTGCTGCTGTTACATTTATTATTATTAATAGTAATATTACCACAGTGTGGAGAGACACGTTCCTGCTTTTATATTTGATTTTTAATGTTTAAATGTTAATAAATATGTAAACTGATCTGTCCCGGTTTCTTCATTTTAGTTTAATAAATTTGCTTCTTTATCTCTGAGTGAGAAATTTCCCCAGATTTAGTTTTAGAAATCTGGTCACGTGTTCTGCATCAGGTGCTAGCAGGCGGCTAAAGCTGCGTGGGTTTGCCGTAACCATAGCAACAGGAGGCCAAAGCTTAAATGTGTCAGATGAACAGTCGGTGAAATGACTGAATTTGCTTTTGGTCTTTTTATCCACAATAGAATAAAAATAACTTTTAAACATTTTAAGTCTTAATCTGTTTATTTATGGAAGTGACTCAAATAAACAAGACTTTTGGGAATAAAGGTTATTTATTTGAATGATTCCAATACAAAATGATTATTAAAAGCCACTTCACTATTGGATCAGAGCTCGGTTCTGGTTCTGATGAAAACAGGAAGCTGAGCGGATCACGTGACGCTCCGCATTGTGACGCAGAGTCAGCTGACTGCAGAGGAAGCCTCCATCCTTCTCACGACCTTCATCGTTTCGCTGTTTTTCTGCGGTTCTGCCCGGTTCTGTCCCCGGTTCCGTCCCGGTTCTGTCCCCGGTTCCGTCCCCGGCATGGCGAGTCAGTCTCAGGGCATCCAGCAGCTGCTGCAGGCCGAGAAGAGAGCGGCGGAGAAGGTGACAGAGGCCCGGAAACGTGAGTATGAGAGGCGGCCTGCGGGACGGCGGGCAGCCCGCTGTGGGGCTGCTGCGTTTGGGTCAGAACCGAATCCGGTACCGGGCAGCGGGGCGCTCAGACCGGGGGATCGGTGGGTCTGGTTGGACCCGCTAGTACCGACCAGTGGACTCCTTCAGGTGGCCGCTGCAGAACTCTGTGATTAAACCAGCAGATTTAACTTCATCATCAGCTGCGCGGTCAGCACCGGAACATTTTACCGAACCGGAACCGGTTTCTGAAACGAAAAAGTACCCTCGCTCCGTCGGCTCACAGTTCATGCAGTTCTGTCCGGTTCTGGAGGGAATGCTGCCCGCCACCTACACCGAACCATCCCTGCTGTTGCACTGAGATATGTGCCGAACTACTGAGAACCAGAACCGGATCGGATCGGTTCGGCTCGGTCCATCAGAGGCCCAGACAGGACGTTAAAGGTTCCTGTCTGGTTCCCTCTGATGATGACATCACGTGATGTCCTGGGATTGGCTGGTTCTGTAAACAGGGCTCGGTTCCGACCCAGAAGAGTTGATGCAGAGGTTCCGAATGGAGAACCGGAACCTGCTGAGGAATCAATGAAGATTATTTTAATCACTAAAAAAGACTTTTATTTTGGTACTTTTATTTTGGAAGTTTGTTTGAATATTTCCTCTGGCTCACAGCCCACTGACCCGGTTCTACTGGGCCGGAACCACAGACCGGACCGGGTCTTTCTGAACCTCCTTGGGTTCTGAGGAAAAATGAAACTGTTGGTTGGCTTAAAGCTGCTGGGCTGTGGTTCTGGTTCTGATCCGGACCCTGGTTCTGAAGGTTCTGTTCTGTGTGCAGGGAAGAACCGGCGCCTGAAGCAGGCCAAGGAGGAGGCCCAGGCCGAGATCGAGCAGTACCGGCTGCAGCGCGAGAAGGAGTTCAAGACCAAGGAGGCAGCGGTGAGTCGGTTCTGACCCGGTGCTGATCCGGTTCTGACCCGGTTCTGACCTGGTTCTGACCCGGTTCTGATCCAGTTCTGACCCGGTTCTGATCCAGTTCTGACCAGGTTCTGATCCAGTTCTGACCCGGTTCTGATCCGGTTCTGACCCGGTTCTGATCTGGTTTTGACCCGGTTCTGACCTGGTTCTGACCTGGTTCTGATCTGGTTCTGACCTGATGGTTTTCAACTTGTTTGACCTCTGACCCTCCCAGGCCCTTGGTTCCCATGGTAACAGCGCCGTGGAGGTGGACCGCGACACCGCGGAGCGGATGGCTCGCATCCAGGACAGTTACCATGGTAACCGTGAGACGGTGCTGAACGAGCTGCTGCGGCGGATCTGCGACATCCAGCCGGAGTTTCATGCCAACTACCGCGTGGCCGGCTGAGGGGGCGGAGCTTCCGGCTGCCCTGAGGGGCGGGGTTTAGTGTTGATGTTCCTGTGACGTTTACAAAGTATTTATATTTCAAAATAAAGTTTGTTTCTTCTAGAATTTGACAAAATAAAAGTCTTGTAATCCAGCCAATCACGTGACAGCATCACCTGATATGAACACCTGATTGGCTGGAGAAGGCGCTCTTATTGTGAAACTCTGGTATTTCAACAATGTTTTCCTGTTTGTGACCGTGTGACTTCCTGTTGATTGTGACGATGGAACATTAAAGTGAATCTGATTGGCTGAAAGTGCGTCGTGAGGTTCTCCAGCTTTCTAGTCTTTTTTAGTTTCCGGACTTTCTGGACTATAAGCCGCTCACATTTTTTCTTTGTTTGAAAATAAGTGGAAATATTCAGATATAAGCCGCATGGGAACAGAGTAGCAGCTTTTATTCTGAAAAATCCAGTAACATGGAAAGACATTTAGGGAAGGTTTGTTACATGAGCTGCTGTGATGGAAAAGTTACTTTGAAAAAGTAACTTTAATCAGATTACTGACTACTTGATTTGGAAAGTAACTAAGTTACATTAAAAGTAACTTTTTAGTTACTTTCAGCAGCTGCTAACAACAACGCTGTAAAAATGACATTGATCTTTGCCAATATTTAATTGTAAGTTATTTAATAACAGTAACATCAACAATGTGTCTCCACTGATAAGGTTGAACTGAAGGGGAGATTTTTTAATGGTTACAATAAAAAACATTAGTAATTTGTGCAGTTTTTGTGTTTTCCACTATTGTCTGGAAAACTCTAAGGATTTTAACCCGCAGCCTCCAGGTTCTGTGTTTGGTGTCAGAGGTCAGAGGTCAGAGCTCCTCCTGCGGCTCCACAGTTCAGATGACTGCTGCACAGATTAGTGACACTTATCTTAATATTAATAATTATAATGGTGTTTAGTTGCACAACTTTACAGACTCGTTCATTCGTGGCTGTTTTCACGTTTATTGCTCTGTTCATATTAGTCTCCATGTTTCCAATGTTCTGGACATCTGGACGTCATTCACAGGTAATATATTAACTTTAACAGAGACGCAGCGGGACGGATCATCCTGGAAATGATGGACAGGGAGAGTCTGACTAAAACTAGCTGGAGGTCAGACACATTCTGGGGTTTCTGTCTGTTTATTTCCAAGCCCAAATGAACAACTTCACCTTCAAAAACCAGCCCAGAAAGCGACTCATTAAATCTGCTAGCGACTTAAAAAATAAAGCCACTTATATTAATCAGACTTGGCGACAGAAACTCAAAGTAGTTCCTGTTTTTCTACCAACAAAATGTGAATCTCCCTCCATTGTTTACGTTTCTGTTGCATAGAAACGGCGATCAGACGTAGAGGAAATAAAATGAAATTCCAAAAGAAAATAATAACGCAAAATGATTTCGATAAGTAACTGTAGTCTGACTACTGGATATGAAATAGCAACGCGTTAGATTACTGGTTACTGTAAAAAGTGGTCCGTTACTAAGTAACACGTTACTAAGTAACATATTAATGACGTCACTGATTAGCTGCTACATCAAGATTAAAGCTAGATGTGGAGAATCTGTCCGTGAACAGAAATCACACTAACAACACGATCCTGCCATCTGCAGAAATATATTTAGTAACAAAGTTGTTGTTTTTATAAACTGATTAGTGATTTTTGTCAGAAAGACTCTTAGTGACATTAATGTGTTTTGTTGCTCATGGCTGCGTGTCAGAAGAGGAAGCTGCTGTTTTACCATTGCACTGACATTTGCTCAGAAATCAAACTTAAACTGTATTCATTTCATTTTATATACTTTTCCTTTTCAAAAGGCTGCTGTTTAATTTTATAACTGCAGGTTGTGTTTTATTTCATCCGTTTGTTGCCCAGATAAGAGGCACGTTGATCACGTTCCGTTTTGTTGTTTCATCACATATTTAACGTGATTATTTATAAAAACATCAAAACTGAATTTAGCAGCAGATCTTCAAGGTTCCAACAGGAAAAAATGAACCTTTTCCTGAAGATCTTCATATGAAAATCTGATTTCTTTAATTTTATCAATGCAATGAAACATAAAACATTAATATTGTAACTGAAGGTAAACTTAAAGCTCCATCGTACAACAGAGTCACGTGGTGCGTCATTCCGTCCAGCAGGGAAAATAAACATTTAATCATGAATGCTAATTATGCTAATATAGCTAATATAAACACTTATCGCCGGTGTTCCCTTCATTATAAACCTTATATAAGACTTTTAATGTTTTGCGGCTCCAGATTTGTTTTTTGTCTTTTTGGCTCTTCCAACATGTTGGGGTTCCGATCCCTGGCTTGGTTGAATCCTTGCAGACTGCAGTTCGCTTCTGATCCGCCAGGCGGCGCTGCAGATGTTTACAGCTGCGCTACGTGCTCACAGGATGAAGCAGGAAGCAATAACAGCTGAGCTGGAACAGCGATAAGACCTGAACCTGCTGAGGCGGCGGCACGTGGAACCTGGCGGCGGCACGTGCAGCCTGAACACCTGAGCAGGTAGAACAGCAACACCTGAGCAGGTAGAACAGCAACACCTGAGCAGGTAGAACAGCAACACCTGAGCAGGTAGAACAGCAACACCTGAGCAGGTAGAACAGCAACACCTGAGCAGGTAGAACAGCAACACCTGAGCAGGTAGAACAGCAACACCTGAGCAGGTAGAACAGCAACACCTGAGCAGGTAGAACAGCAACACCTGAGCAGGTAGAGCAGCAACACCTGAGCAGGTAGAGCAGCAACACCTGAGCAGGTAGAACAGCAACACCTGAGCAGGTAGAACAGCAACACCTGAGCAGGTAGAGCAGCAACACCTGAGCAGGTAGAGCAGCAACACCTGAGCAGGTAGAACAGCAACACCTGAGCAGGTAGAACAGCAACACCTGAGCAGGTAGAGCAGCAACACCTGAGCAGGTAGAACAGCAACACCTGAGCAGGTAGAACAGCAACACCTGAGCAGGTAGAACAGCAACACCTGAGCAGGTAGAACAGCAACACCTGAGCAGGTAGAACAGCAACACCTGAGCAGGTAGAACAGCAACACCTGAGCAGGTAGAGCAGCAACACCTGAGCAGGTAGAACAGCAACACCTGAGCAGGTAGAACAGCAACACCTGAGCAGGTAGAACAGCAACACCTGAGCAGGTAGAACAGCAACACCTGAGCAGGTAGAGCAGCAACACCTGAGCAGGTAGAACAGCAACACCTGAGCAGGTAGAACAGCAACACCTGAGCAGGTAGAACAGCAACACCTGAGCAGGTAGAGCAGCAACACCTGAGCAGGTAGAACAGCAACACCTGAGCAGGTAGAACAGCAACACCTGAGCAGGTAGAACAGCAACACCTGAGCAGCCGGTTTATCTCCGCTCTGCCCTGATGAACCGTTTTAATGGTCATAATCCCTGCAGGTCTGACAATAACCTGAAATTAATCTCCACAGATTATAATTTAGCTACATTTGGTTTCATAACTGAAAAGTTCTCATGTTTTCAGATGAGCAACTTTATAATTTCTAGCAACAAACAAGACGGAGTTCGATCTCCTGTAATTAATGTTTGTTTAATTTAACTCTAATATTTTTTCCTGATCATTTTTTACTGATTCTAACTGAATTAATTTCTTGAACTCAGCAGCATATGAATAAATTAATTTCATTTTTCACCATCAAATATTTCATTTTGTTGTGTTAGATTTGTTTACTGCAATCATTTGTGTATTTTTTATTTCAATTATTGTTTTTCTGCTTATGTTTAATTCATAATTCTGCTATTTAAAAGGAAAGAAGTTATTTTGAAAATGAATGTAATAAATCTGTTTGGTTTTATCTATCTGGTGAAATGCTTTAAAAACATTTTATTTCATAAATAAAGTGTCTAACCTACCAGCTGGATTATATTTATTATGGCATTTCATCTCATTATTGGGTTTGTATTATTTTGCATTTCTATTTAAAACTAAATCAAATTTATTGTACGATTTTTAGTATTAGAATAAAGCTTCATAGGTTATTGTATTAAAAAATCTATTTCATTTTATTTAAACTAGAAGTCATTATCTTTTATTATTAATTTTATTTAACGCAGTTTTTTTTCTTTATTGATAACAAAGGGGTTTACAAAACAGTAAAATTAACAACACAAATGAATAACAAAACAGACAAGACAATAATCGAAAAGCAAATAAATAAATAAAAGTTAACTCAGAAAGATATTAAAGTCAGAGCACATATCTATTGTCTTAATGGATTTTCTATTTTTATAATACTGGAGAGATCTACTATAATGTTTGAATTCCTCTTTAAAGGCTGAAAAGTGAAGTTTCTGATTTGAGAATTTAGATTTATGTAGACTGCCATATTTGGCAACAAATAAAATTAGATTGATAATATCAAAATGTTTGGTTTTATTAGTGGGATAAGAGAAGAATCCAAACAACACATTTATACAAGTAAGGAGAAAATCATCAAGAATTGTTTGGGAAATAAACAAACAAATATGTTGCCAGAAAATACATGAGAAACAGCAAGAGCAGAATAAATGACAGATCTTCTTCAGAGAGTTGGCAGAATGAACAGTTTGACTCGATGTCTTTGTTGTATTGTTGAAGGAAAAACTTGCAGGGATAAAAACGACGGATCATCTTAAAAAACACTTCTTTGATCTTATTAATAATCTAATATTTAGATGGAAGACAGCAGATTTTTTCCCAGTTCAGGTTGGAGGCAAAATGATTCCAATAAGAGAAACATAAGGAACAGAGACGAGTCCTTCTGGAAAAAGACTCGAACATCCGAGTTGTTCTTTGGCTTTGTAGTGGAAAAACAGGTCTGACCAACATTAGTGTCAGCAGGTCTGGACCTGGAGGAGCCAGAACTGAAGTTACAGAAGATTTAAAATCTTTATAACATCATCAGAAACAGGAGAATGTTCCTTAGTGGGACGGGAACCAAACCTTTCTACAAGCTCAGAGTAAAACATGAAGGGTTAAAATAAAACATCAGGATTAAAAAGCTGCTGAACGAAGATGATTCCATGTTCAAACCAATTTTCCAAGAGTAAAGATGAACAGAAAGTCTCCATTGTTCCCAATATGATCAACTTTGTGCTTGGAAAGAAGCATTTGTTGGTGGAAATTAGAAAACTTTATGGGGAGTTTTCCAATGTTGTAGTTGCAAAGGAGAATAAAATTAAGGCACCAAGTTTTGAGAATAAATAATTAGCTATAAAATTCCAGATTGAGGATGAATTTTTAAGAAACTGTTTAATCCAATTTATTTTGAATGTATTGTTTAAGGTTGAAAAATCAAGAAACTTGAGGTCACAGAGTTCATATGAGTTCATTAAGATTGATTTTCTGATATAATGGATCCTATTTTCATGTCAAGCATTTTATCAATGATGTCAGTTTATTTAGAGACGAAGCTGGATGAGTTCAACAGGAGAAACTTTCTAATCCTTCCTCTGATTGATAAATCTGCTTGAAGCCAAGAATTGAGTTTCTTTTGTACATTTTCTATAATAGAGTTAAAGTTCAGAGCACTTCTAGAGTTTTGATCTTTGTTGATCTTTATGCCGAGATCAGTGACAGAGTCTTTAACAGGAATATTATTATATTAATTCATATTATAAATGGAGGATGTGTTACAATTTGTAAGGGCTAAAAGTTCACATTTACTAATGTTCAGTTTCTCAACTGTATTCATTTCTATAGAAACCTGAGGAGCATCTGTTCAGAATAAAGTGGCTGACTAATTATAATCTCTTTTTCAGCAATAGTGAAACATTTCAAATGGTTGAGTTGAATGAAATGTGAAAGTAATAGAGAGCAGATCAGAAACCGGGCAGCCGGACCCGGATGAAGCTTGACTGAACAATTAGCATTTTTATACATGGCTTTGGTTGATGCACCAAGGTAAGGACCAAAACCAAACGTCTCAATGTTTGAAAAATAAAATGATGTTCAATGGTGTCAAAAGCTTTATGGAAATCTAAAAACAATATAAGTCTGTCATCAAGACATTAATCTGCAGATCCAACAGCAGCCTGGTGCTGTTAGCTAAAAGTCTTTATGTCATGAAACCATTTTGAGTTTCATCAGTTATAAAGTTCAGAACATTTTCATCCTCATGGCAAAAACTGGAGCTGGTATTTTATAGATCAGACCCAATAATCAATCATTTTTATTTTTAGGAATTAAAGTCAGAAGGTCTTTAATTCGTTGACACAGAGAAGGAGGAAGAGTTTCTGCAACCAGCCGGTGGAGCAACAGGCCAGTTGCTCTGCACAGGTGATTAAAACTCTGAATCATCGACTCCTGGAGTTTATGGAGTTTATGGAGTTTATGGAGTTTATGGAGTTTATGGTGCTTGATGGCAGGCAGGCCTGCAGCAAGGAGACGATCACATGTTGCTCATTAACTGGGTTAGTTTCAGTAAGATGTGTAAAGACATTTTCACATTCAAATTTATTGTATTGTGATTCATACAACTCACTGTAAAAAGTGGAGCAATACTTTCTGTTGTTTGGGGGTCATCAGTGATAAAGTTGTTCATGTTCATTAAGTTTTTCAATTGACCAGAGTTTTTCTAATGGAAAGAAATCTGCAGCGTTTTGTTCCCCATCTCTCTAACCCTCTGCTTTCCTTCTGCATATTTCATTTCATTTGGTTGGATTTAGGTTTAAATCCTTTAAGTCATCTTCAGATCCATTTTCAGGTAAGATTTGAGTAATTTCAGTTATTCTGGATATTACATTTGTTTCTTCTTCTCTGCTGGGTTTAGACGGAGAGGCACCAAACTCTAACCCTTCAAATTTCAGGAGTTCCCCATTTCTTGTTATCAGTTAAGGCATTTTTCCAGAAATGGTTTATTAATCATTTGACTTTATCAATTACTAGCTCATATTTTAAGATGGAGTTGTTAAGTTTCCAATAATAACTTCTGAATGTGGCAGTAATGTGAGGACTGAGTGAGGTCATCAGTGATGTTGCTTTGTGATTGGTTAAAGGGTTGTTAATATTCTAGGACTAAAGTTATTCTGATCTAAGTAACTAACCAGTAATCTAGAGATTAACATGCAATTCTTATTAGACCAGGTATAATCTCTAGAAACTGGATTATTTACTCTCCATATATCTATGAGGTTAAATGTGTGCATAAAGGAGAACAAGTTATTATTAACACTCGGATCCGTTGATGAATAACCCAATGTTGGAATCTCCTCCCATTAAAAGCGTTTTTATAACCAGTGTAGAAAGATAGATTCTAAAAAATCATTTTCTATCCATATACATTGACAATAAGGACAATATTGTTGTTGCCATTCAGGATGAATATTATAAATTATTATATAGTGGCCATTAGGGTCACTTTCTGAGTGCAGAGCAGAAGCATTAAAGTTGTTTTTTTTAAAATAGTGACCCCTTGCTGACCTTTCTGAACCAGGACCAAACCAGAAATCATTTCCACACTCAGTTTTCCAAAAGACGCATCATTTGCTCATTATGTGACTCTTGAAAAAAGCAAAAATCAAACTTTTGATTTTTATTTAGCGCAGCTTCTCTTGCCACGCGCTCGCACATGCACGTAGAAAGTCACGTGACCTCATTAAAGAAAAGGACGTTGACGTGGCTAAAAGTAGTCCCGCCCCTTTCCGTGGAAATCACTTTCTAATTGGGTAAAATATGTTCTGTGCCTCTTGTGACGTCATGACGCAGGGGACGGAAGCGGCTCCGCTCTGAAGTTTAGGAAAAACCTCGGTCTCTGTTTTTGGTGGTTTCGTGTTTTGGTTCGTGTTTGCGGTTCGGAACCCGGGAGCAGACCCAGCAGGAGTTCGGGGATCAGTTCCAGGTGAGTTCGCCGTTGGTTCTGGTTCTGGTTCTGGTTCGGGTCGTGTGCCGGTGACCTCTGCTGCTTCATGCTGATCTGACCCGAGGCAGCAGAACCAGACTCCGCAGATGAAACTCTAACTTTCTCACAGTTCTGGTTCCGGTACCGATAAGACAGATGGGAAGTTTTTGCATCATCAGAACCGGACAGGTCCAAAAGGTCGGTTCGGCTGCATAAAATCCACCTGCTAGCTCTTTAATTGGTTTCCTGCTCGGGCCTCTGATGGTTCTGAGGCGGGTTCGCCTCGGAGAGGACCCGACTGACCCGCATCAGTCTGTAACGGTTCGGTCCAATTTACTCTGTGATGGACCACAAACCCCGACCAGAACCAGAGCAGACTGGGTATTAACCAGAACCTCTGCAGGAGAACCAGAACCAGAACCAGAGGCTGGATGTGAACTCAGAGAGGATGATGATGATGATGATGATGATGGGTCAGTTATCAGGAGGATGAAGAACAAACACAGTGACCCAGTTTCACTGGTAGAACCCTGGAGTTCTAGTACAGTACTATAGTACTATAGTACCATGGTACTATAGTACTGTAGGTACTATAGTATATTATACTTACTGTGCTGTACTACAGTAGTTTTGTGGAGTATTATAGGAATAGTATTACAGTATTAGTACTACAGTACTCCAGTATTGTAGTATTCTGGTACTTTGCTGTATTTTCTCTTCAGCTCTTCAGGAATCCAGAACTTTGACCCAGTCTGTGACGGATCAGAACCTCCTGGTTCTGCTGCGGTACATGTGAACCGGGCCGAGCCGCTCTGATGTTGGACCGGGTCTCTGGCTGTTTGTTGTTCTGGGCCGTCGGCGCCGGGAAGTCCAGACTCCACCTGGATCCTCTGAAACAATGGGAGGTTCTGGAGCCCTGCTGGTTCTGATCCGACTGCTGGAAACCGGGACTGATGATCAAAGCACACTCTGTTGATCTGATCTGCAGCAGCAGTTTACTGGTTCTGGTTCTGGTTGTGGTTCTGGTTCCGGGAGACCTGAGAGACCAGCAGGTTGATCCAGCAGCAGATCTGGAATCAGTTCAGTGATTCAAGAACTAGCAGCAGGTTAAACTGGGTGGTATAGAACTAGATGATGTAGAACTAGATAATGTAGAACTAGATAATGTAGAACTAGATAATGTAGAACCACATGGTGTAGAACCGGGTGTTGTAGAACTAGATGGTGTAGAACTACATGGTGTAGAACTAGATGATGTAGAACTAGATGGTGTAGAACCGGGTGGTGTAGAACTAGATGGTGTAGAACTAGATGGTGTAGAACCAGGCAGTGTCTCTATCCTCCTGGTTCTAGTCAGAACTCCAGCAGCAGCGTTCTGGACCGTTGGGTTGTCAATCAGACCTGTGAAGACGCTGCTGCAGGAATCAAAGCCTGGATGAGGTTCTCTGATCCGAGACTTTAGTCTCTGGTTCTGGAAATGTTCTGCAGCTGGGAGAAGAACCACCGTGGAACCCAAGGGTCAGGTCAGAGGTCAGCCTGATCTCTAGTCTCCAGCTGGAAGAACTGAAGCTGACTCTAGATCTATAACTAGATCTCTAGCTCTAGATTGTTCCTCTTTAGTAACTTCAGTTTCTGTTCAGAAAGTTTTGTCTCGTTTAGTTCAGTGATTAGATGAGGTCAAAGGTCACCTGGTGGCATCGTAATGTAGAGCTGCGTTGTCATGGCAACTGATCACTGTGATAACCTGAGTCCAAGTACTGAACCTTGGGCCTAGCAACAACTCTGTCTGGTTGCCTAGCAACAACCCGTTTCTCCACTCTTGCATATTCCTGAACATGAAGCAACATGAGGGTGAGTGTGAGGTCAGAGCCGGTCGGCCATGTTGGTCAGAGGCTCCTGGTTTATCATTAGGCCTTTATGGCTGCAGATAGCGCCGCTATAAGAAAGTTCAACACGTTCAGTACATGAACTTTGACCCCAGAGCAGTGAGGACGTGACGGTTCTGAGTGATGGACCCACCAGAACCAGAGCCAGCCTCCACCTCTCATGGTTGTCATGGTAACAGACCGTGCTGGATGATAAACTGACCCTGAAGTTATCGCGATAATATTGTTGTTTAGGAAACATTTTAAACTGATATAATACTAATGGCTTGCAGATCAATAAACTTTAAATTGTGACTAACATTTAACTCTGGGACTGGAAGACATTTTAAATGTCCAAAATTAATAAACAAAACAACAAAAAATGATTTATGGAACAAAATGATCCTTCAGAATAACAGCTAGTTGAGACCAAAACAGCAGACTGAAGACGTTTTAATTTGTTATGTGATTAATTGGTTTATTGATTATTGTGCCCATCCACAGGAACACTGTGACCCGGTCCGACCCGGTTTGATCCCTTACTGTAATTCTTCATTCTGTTCATGTTTATGAACCAAATCTGAAATGTTTTTCTGGCTGCAGCCGTCACGCTGCTCTGCTCAATACTGGGTCAGAGTGGAGCATCACACAAACACAGGATCTTTGTTTTTATTTAAAAACTGGTTCTGGTTCTGGTGTGTTCATTATGATTAACAGCGATCCACTGTGGCCCATAAAACCATAAACGGGTCGGGGTTCCGCCCACTGCAGCTGATTGGCTGCCAGAGGATCATGCTGGCCTCTGATTGGCTGAAGCTGTTTATATGTGCTGACTTAAATCTCACCCCTCTCTCTCTCCTCCAGTGTCTTCAGTGCCTCGGTCGCCCGCCTCTCTCCGCTCCAGGTAAGGCTCAGGAACTTCATCACCCATAATGCTTTGTGGTGCTGTTGGATTGGATTCTGACTAAAACTGGATCGGTTCTGGTTCTGGTTCTGTCCCAGGAAGCTCGGTTTTGTGATTCATTTGGGATCCAGTTCTCCAGCAGTCATTCTGGAAATTAGCTTGTATTTTCCAGTTCCAGTTGGTTCTGGACGGTTCTGGATGGTTCTGTTTTTTCCTCATATTACTGCCTGGAATGTCGTTAGTTTTAGATTCAGATGGACCAACAGAACCGGATTTTTCCTGGGTTCTGGTCCGTGTCTCTGTTCCTGCCGGTTCTGTTCAGAAGCTCACTGGTTCTGACCCGTCTGGTCAGCTGGTTGTTGTCAAATCCAGAAGGATTCTCCAGAACCGGGCTTAGTCAGA